>NC_069504.1:190197970-190270470 GCF_027579735.1 Bombina bombina | reverse complement strand
ACTCACAGTTTACTCTGTCCCATTCCATCCATGGCACTCGGTCCTGGGGGAGCGCAGACTCTCCGCTGACTGCGGTTCACTCGGCAACGCTTGCCCGCTCCCCTCCTCAAGCCGCCTGTTGGTTCCGGGTACAGAGAAATGACGCGTGACTTGGCTCAGCGTCTGACGTCACGTCTTCGTCCTTTCTTCACTGCTAAGGTGGAACGGGGGAGTTTACTGATATCGGTCAGCCGTTAACCTTCGTTGGCTCAGAAATGTAGATACAAGGTGGATGAAGGATACTCGGCAATCTTGTGCAGTGGTAAAAAACTTTTTCTTTATTTGTGAAGACCACTTTAAAAGACAGATGTCAGCTTCTTTTTTCAAATACTATATACAGCACACTTTGAACAAGCAGTAGGTTGGTGGTCACTAATGCTAATTAGTGACCACCAACCTACTGCTTGTTCAAAGTGTGCTGTATATAGTATTTGAAAAAAGAAGCTGACATCTGTCTTTTAAAGTGGTCTTCACAAATAAAGAAAAAGTTTTTTACCACTGCACAAGATTGCCGAGTATCCTTCATCCACCTTGTATCTGTGTAATATAGTACATTGTATTTTCCACAAAACAGGTTACCACAAATTAATATATATATATATATATATATATACATACATTTATATATATATATATATATATATATATATATATATATATATATATATATATATATATATATATATATATTTATACATTTACCTTTTAAATCTAGCTACATATTTTGACTTGAATAACCCAATGATGCAGATATTTATCATGTAAACCAGAAACAGTTGAGTTAAAACACATTCATTTTAATGCAATGCCTCCTATAAATCATTGTGTCTTTACAATAACATTTTTCAAGACCCATCCTTCAGCCTGTCAATTTTTCAATGAAGCAGCAATGTTATTTTGACAGCTCTTGCACAAAGAACTTACATCATTTTAATATACTAGTTTTACCTAAGTGACAACAATAACTTAACACCAAAATATTAAAATAAAGCTAAAGACAAATATTATGAGAACTTGAAGAACAAAAATTAAGAAAAAACATCACTCTCGCAAAATAAAACATATACTAAGTACAAATAATGCCAATATTGTTTTACAAAAACATAAAAAATAGTTGTAGATTTCTCAAATAGAGACAATAAAATTTTTATTTAAAAGTCAGAAATAAACTGTCCTACATCTTGCTTAATAGCTCTCAATGATCTTCAGATTCTAACTGTATGGTCCATTGACAAGTAATCACTTTAAAAAAAGAAGCAAATTACACATTATTTTTACCATATGATATAAAATAATGTCAGAAGGTTAACTGTTTTCAATTGTTAACATTTTTCTCTCTCTAATAAATTCAAAAATCAATCACCTTATTTAATCCTTTCTAATTGGTTTTGAATCCCTGTCTCCTTCCCAGTATAACCAGTATAGCGAAAAAAGATAGAGAGCAAAACAAACAAGAAAATCATAGTGGTACATTAAACCAGCAAACACAACAAACATAATAACGCAAAATACTTTGGAGCTTACATTGTTAACATCTAGAGGCTCAGCCTTAATATTAGAATCACTTTCCTGATCAGCACCATTATAATAACATTGATTTATTTCTCCATGCTTGCTGTGCTTACTCAGCAGTACATCAGTCTCTAAGAATGTGGCATCCATCTCATCATCTGGTTCACTTATCAAAATAGATGGCCCCAAAGACCTCACTTCCATGTTGCCTTCCAAGCTGAGTGTATCATCTGTACTCTCTGCACTATCTCTGGTTAATGAAGTTTCTGACAAGTCTTCGTATTCTGTAGATTCTATTACAGTTTCAATTTCATCAATGATTTCACTAGTAACATTTCCAGAGCTTTTTACAAAACCACTGTTGGATATGTTTTTGCTGGTTTGGCTAATGGAGTAATCATGATCAGTATACTGTACATCCTCCCCCACTTTGTTCATGGTACATGGCACATCATCAGTGTTATTTTCATCTTGTTCTTCACAAATATGATTCACACCCATGTAAACTTGGTTTTGTTCAGTCCAAATATTTTGTTCACATGGATTTAATTTCTGTACTCCACTTATATCATCTCTACCAGATGGTTGACTATCCTCAGCTGGAGATTTTATAAAATTACCTTTTAAATTGTCTTTATTTCCTTCTAATCTGAATACAGATTCTTCTTCAACATCTTCACTTATCTGTAAGCTAGATATTGTTTGGATTAATTCTGAAGCATCTACATGTGAACTTTTAACATCTAAGGGAGATCCACCACTGTGTGTACATATTTGACTCTGCCTTTCCTCTTCAGTTATCACAGCAATAATAACTTTGTCTCTTTTAGCCATATGGATTGGAACACTATCTGAAATTTCTTTCTTTGAATTTGCTTTATCATCTGGATTCTCAGGAACTTTGTCGTAAATTATATTAGAGTACTCAGTTTCAGGTGTTTGTTCTACAAACTTGCTTGTGTTGCAAACTTCGTTCATACATTCTTCAAGTTCTTGATCTTCCTCTATCAATAAAGGAGTTTCAAAACTCCGGATTTCCTCACTTTCAAAAAAATCTTCACCCTTAATATTAGTGCAAATTAGATTCTCAGCTTGGTGGTCAGAGTGAAAAGGCAAATTACTGTTATTCACTAAAATGTTATTTTGTTTTTGTAGAACTTGCGTATCCATGGTTTGAAATTCAGAATGACTGGTCTTTTGGTTGCCAGAATTTTCTAGTCTATGTACATCAGAAGAGATAATATTATATGTTTTTTCACTTTTATCTTTCTGGAAAGAAAGTGTGGTAGTAATAATTTCCTTTGCTGGAATTTTTGGTTCTTTACATATTTCCTCCTTTCGATCTTCATTAAGAAGATATATATCAGTAGGCAAATTATATTTCAATTCTTTATCGTCTGAGCCTCTAGGTGCTTTTTCAGTAACTGTATTAAGATCATCTTTCAAAACATTAACAACATTGCATTTACCAAAATTATTTTTTTCAAATGAAGTATACACAGCTAACTCAGTATATAACTTTGCTGGAGGTCCAGATGATACATATTCTGCCTGTTGACTAGAGCTTGGATTTGCATTATCATCCAGACTTCCTGATAACTCTTTGGTTTTGTCACAATTATTACTTAGGTCATAGTTATACTTCTGACTGTCTATGAACACATCTGTTGTTTCATTTCCTGGCTGTTGACCTGTAGTATATAGGGAGTTGTCTGATAGAATAAGATGTTTTTCACTTGAAGTATCCTCTGAATGTACAGTTTGGTTTTCTTTTGTGTCAGATATAATACATGTTTTATAAGAAGTTTCTTCCAATTGACAGTCATCAGTGATTGAACTGTAGACAAGGTCCCCTTCTGCTAGTGATTGAACTGGATCCTTTTGCTTTGAGCTTTTTTCCAAATTGCTGTCAGAAGTAGTGCCCTTATTTATCATTTTTAAGATGTAAGCGTCATTTCTAAGACATTCTGTTGGTTCATTTTGCTGTCCATTATCTTGAAAACTAGGATCTTCAGTATCCCTAGAATTATTGTCATCTTCAGAGGAAGTAAGTCTGGGTTTCATGAGATGTTCGTTTAACTGTAATGACAAACAAACAAACAAACATAACTTAAATAAGTATTAAAACCAAACAAACTAGTCTGGTGCTTACAAATGTAAAAGTCTTGTATTTACTTGTTGGATATAACGTGATTTTCAATTCAAAACATGTTCAACAGCATACCAGTACCCCTTTTACAAGACTAAGAGATAATCAAGCAGTTAGAAAATAAATGATACCCAGTATATTGTACACCCCTACAAAAGCATGCTGGTTCTGGGAGACGTAACAGCAAGACCAACAGAAGACGTTACTAAATGAGAACATTCAAATTAATGCAGCAAAATTGAAATGATTGCAATGCGTAATAGCACTCAGTGTAAGTTTTATTCAAGTTGTATTCAGTTTGTATTTGATATTTTTATGTTATCCTGTTTATTTATATGTGTTTGGAAGTCAAAATTAAAGTTTTATGATAAACCCATTTGGATTAATAAAAAAGGAGTCTTTCCTATTTACTTGTATTATCAAATGTACCTTTTTCTCTCAGTATGCTTTGTTGAAATTTAGTTTCTTTCCATAAGAGCATATCTAGGTAGGCTCATGAACTTGCATGTCTGCCTTGAGAACTATTCAGCAACTATGTTTGCTGCAATATTATACATATTGTCAAGATATATGCTTACTCCTGAGTCTATCTATAAATAACAATACAAAGTAAAGGAGTCAATTTAGCACAACAGAACTAATTTGGAAAGTTTGTCAAAAACATGAATCCCCTGTTTGAATTATAAAACTTTATTTTTTACTTTAATGTGTTTTGTAGTGCTAAAAAAAAATCCTGAAGTTCCATTTCTTAGTCTTTGCATTCAAAATGGGCAACAGCAACTGTGTACTTTTAGTGAGGTCAAGCAGAAAGTTCTAGCAGTGTAAGGTTCTGCCCATGTTAAACCTGTGATATGATACTCTTCAATGGATATTGAAGTCTAGCTCTATAATTAGTGAATTCTAAAGGGATTGATGGTCAATCCTTCTGTAAAGTCTTGAGGCTCCTAATTCACAAATCCAACAAGCTTTAGTAAATCATGGTAACTGTATGATGCAAGTAATTATTATGTAAAGGAAAAACTCATGTGCCATCATGTTCACCATTCTTAATTTTCACCTTTTATACTACAAGCAGGTTAATCATGTTTTAGTTAGTTTCCTTAGCATGTAATTATCTAACAGTCGTACCTGTCATCATAGTCCAGGAACCCTTAGTACTGCATTTGGTGCTTGTAGGTGAGGGGGCGCTGCTGTTGTGGGTTAAGACTGCATGTCATTGAGCACGGTAGCTGAGGGAAGTTGAATGCACTTTACTTAATTCAATAAAAGTAGCTTCATGTGTATAAACTTGTTTAATCCACATAATTAACCATACATATACATGTATCTATCTATCTATCTATTATCTATCTATTATCTATCTATCTATCTTTCTGTCTATGTATCTATATTTATAAGCATGTAAATCAACAAATATAATAATCAATCAACATATTAATTGTTAGATTTGTCTGCTGGTTTTTATTTTGATATCCATTTCTTAAATGCTTATTGTGATGCTTAGATTGGACATATAATACAGTAATACTTGTAACAACATATATATTTTAAATTACAAAAGGTTGTACTTTCACTTTTTAAATAAAATTTTCATCTTTTTTATTGCATATATTTGACTTAAAAAGTCAAAGATGATAATAATAATACTAATGATAGTAATAATAATAATAATAATACAAACAATAATATGATACCCAATTAGATTTGGCATATGCATTGCATAGACTTTTGATTAAATACATTTAGTGGCATTTATATTTTGTATGTTGTAATGATTCTATTTTTCCATAGGGAAAATAAACTATGTTCTTACACATCAACAATGGTAGCTTTTTGAGATGAGCTTATAAAAATCTCACTGTAAGTTGATTTTACAGTTTATAATGCTATAAACATAATAATAGTTTGACATTTAGGCACATGAATAAAAACCTTGATCTAGAATATACAATATAAATAAAGAGAATGAATCAATTAAAACCAAATATGTTAGCATGATGATTTGCACTATGTACACCATTGTGACTACACATATATAATTTGTGTGTTTTTTAGCATGCATAAAAACGATACAATACGTATGGACTTTATGGCCTTAAGAACTTACAAAATAACTAATTTTTTATTATATCAAATTAAATATTAGTGAAATAGTTGTATAGAATTTAAATATTACCCTATGATTTGAATCACTGTCAATACTTTCTAAATCATCTATATAACTCTCTAAATCATCAGTGAATCAATGCTAAAATAATGTTACATGTATTATAGAGTTATTTTGCAAAGTATAGGTACATTGTTATTTATAATATTAATGCTCTCTGTCAGTCATAATGGGATATATCACCACAGTGAATTGAGTCTTAATTTCTATATTTGAACTAATCGATACATACAGTATATGCAAAGCAGATTTTTGTAAGTCATTTGACTCCTGGATTTTGATAACATAGATAGACTGGTCTATAGAAACCAGTTGTTAAACTGTTGCATTCTGTATAGAATGTCTTTGCAAATAACTGGACTGTGTTTTTATAAAGATGCCTGAAAATATCAATAAGACAGTACAAATTTTTCTATTCTTATTTCATTTTTCTTTCCTTTTTTAAATTTTCTGGAATGGTTGTCCTTTTCGTTTAAGGGCTAGATTACGAGTGGAGTGCAAACTGTTATGCACGAGCAATAAGGGGTTTATCACAGGTGTTCGCTCACGTCGGACGTATGTTGGTATAGCGTTAGTTAACTGTAACACTTGAATAAAAAGTGTCATAAAATACATCAAAAATACATTTAAAAGTACAGTTACACTCATAGTAATACTATATAATAAAAATTATTGAAAACAAGTGAAAAAAACAACATTCTCGCATAAACGCGATTGCATGTTCTCATGTGCGCCAACCCAACATAAAAATATTTCACATTCCAGTGTTCTTTACATATAAGAATATGTTTTATTTATTCATACAAAAACATTTCTACATATATCTGATGTTATTTTGGTACAATATATATATATATATATATCTAAACCTATATACAATTATATATAGGTATATAGGTATATATATATTCTCATATATATATATATATATATATATATATATATATATATATTTTATATATTCAGTTTATTCTACAAGTATACAGCACCCACTCCCTTATTTGATCTCAATTATATTTTAATATGTAATAGTGCCATTCTCTTTCCCTCTTCTCTCCCCTCCCTTTTCTCTCTCTCTATATATATATAGACACAAAACTCAAGGGTGCCCTAATTATAATACAAATAATAGGATATATGGCTAATGTATTAGCCCAGAGGTTAGTGATGATTGCTGCCACTTCAAAGGAACACAGTACTGGATACGGCTGTATGGACGACAAAACAAACAGAAGGCCGCAAACTCCTCTAAGTGTAATACATTTAAAACAACACAATTTTAATATAATGAATACACACTCACACTTTCAAACCTCAAACACTATGAGGTATGTTAGAAGCATAAAATGACGAATACGGTCCCACAGCAATGTGCAAAACAAACACAAACATCCTTGGCAATCTCCCACAATAACAAATGATCGTCCCATATGAGATGGAGTTCCATCCGGTTTGCAATATAAAAGTCACAATAAAGTTAAAATAGTATTGAAAATACCGCCACACTACCGCACCAACTGCTCGATGTGAAGCCAGCTTGGATACAGCTGGTTGGATGTGACATCAAGATGGTGGGCGTGGCCTTATGCGTTTCGTAGGGAACTCCCTACTTTGCCAGAGGCTGCCCACTGTGTATGTAAACCGTCTTAAAAAGGCAGAGCACATTGCTCACGTGATCTCCCCATACTGATTTGCTGATGAGCTATGTATGGATATCTTGACAGATGAGTTAAGGAGTCATAATTGCTGTGCATAATTATATACATTTAGACAATCCTAGTTCCTATCTTATAATACTTATCTCAGACTGGCAGACTTAATTTAATAGTCAGATCCATAGAGACTTCTATTCATTTATGTGTATTTCTAGTATAAATATGTATATTGATTATCAACTGATTTTAATGTATTTTAGAGATGAGCTGTTCAATAAGATTGGTGTTTTTATAGAAATATTATTCAGACAGTATAGGAGCCTGTATATTGGTATTTTACTTTACCCTGCTCCTATTAATAGGGAGCTCACAGGCAGGGGATACAATACCTCTTTTTACATATAGATTTTTATTTTAGCTACATGATCCAGTACCGTAATGTGCTCATATGCACATAAGGTCATGATATTAATTGAACTATACATTATCTGCATGTTTTTTAAACCCCTAGACTAATGGACATTTACTTCTTTAGTACACCTATCTTTTTAAATCATTCAATTACATTTTTTTTTTCAAACTATTCTATGAACTGTATTTGAATTGTTATTTTTATAGTATGTTTTTAAATTGAGCAAAAGTATGCTTTTGGTATTTATATCACATTTATATTTATACTAGAAATGCACTGGATTGTTTTATAATACACAAAAATGAATAGAAATCTCTATGGATCTGAATATTAAATTAAGTCTGCCATTTTGAGATGTGTATTATAAGATAGGAACTAGGATTGTCTAAATGTATATAATTATGCACAGCAATTATGACTACTTAACTCATCTGTCAAGATATCCATACATAGCTCATCAGCAAATCAGTATGGGGAGATCACGTGAGCAATGTGCTCTGCCTTTTTAAGATGTCTTACACACACAGTGGGCAGCCTCTGATGAAGTAGGGAGTTCCCTACGAAACGCGTAAGGCTATGCCCACCATCTTGATGTCACATCCAACCAGCTGTATCCAAGCTGGCTTCACATCAAGCAGCTGGTGTGGAAGTGTGGTGGTATTTTCAATACTATTTTAACTTTATTGTGACTTTTATATTGCAAACCGGATAGAACTCCATCTCATATGGGACGATAATATGTGATTGTGGTAGATTGCCAAGGACGTTTGCGTTTGTTTTGCACATCGCTGTGGGACAGTATTGGTAATTTTATGCTTCTAATATACCTCACAGTTTGCGCCCTTCTGTTTGTTTTATTGTCTATATATACAAAACACAAAAGGGGACAGCACTCTCAGGCCGGACCTGGTACACATCCCATGACCCTGCAACGTGCACAGCCCAGGGTGCAAAAACAGCACTCTCAGGAAGCTGCACCATCCACAAAGCCACAGGCAGTTAACCCCAGACAGGTCTTGGTGCACGTCCCAAATGGGTAAATTAAAAAAAATATATACGATAATATAGCACACAGAAAAAGTCCAGCACTCACTTACAAGCTCACAACTAAGATAAAAATTAACAATGGAAGAGTTAGTTACTGCATCTGGCCAAATGGGACAAGCCCAGGTACCACGTCAAGGTCTCTTCCAATACCTGGGTCCCTAAACAGCCACACAATGCAGGCTCACAGTCAAACAAACTGGAAAAAATAAAAGGTGTGCAGGCTTATGTAATCTCCCCAGACATATACAAAACACGAAAGGGGACAGCACTCTCAGGCTGGACCGGGTACACATCCCATGACCCTGCAACGTGCACAGCCCTGGGTGCAAAAACAGCACTCTCAGGAAGCTGCAAATAGATAGCCCTTTGTAGTCAAATACATGGCCATATACAATATACCTTTGAACCCTTATAAAAAATAATTAATAATATTTTGTCTGAATAATTTTTATCAGATAGTGTATATATGGGTGTAACTGTTTATTTTAATGTATTTATTTTGTGTTTGGTGCAACTTTTATTTTAGCCCTAACCCTTTACACAAGGTCCTCAGTCACACTAACCCGACAAGAGTTAAATTTGATTGCACTCGAGCAATCACGTTTACTTTCAACTTGTAAAACATACAAATTATTGTGGTCTCAATATTGCTACAATAAATGTGCAATAAATTTAATGCGCCACTTGTAATCTAGTCCAGGGTTCTTCAAACCACGGGTTGCGACCCATTACTAGGTCGCATCACCTTATTTACTGGGTTGCAAGAACCCATTCCCTCTAGTACAGGTTCATGCATAAAGGAGCAGTTCAGAGCAATTCCAGCAGCGGGCGTTTCTAATGTCCTGGGCCCAGCAAAATGAGTAGCAGGGCAGGGAGCTAGCGCGATGTGTGCGGATGTGTGAATTCCTAGTTTTTCTTACTGTGCGCTGCCGTTTGTGCGTGTCTGATGTCAGCTCCTCCCTGCTAGTCCCCGCGTGCGGTGTTGGAGACTGCAGTGAGTGGAGGTAAGTCCAAGGCATTAGGGTGAAATGTTAATGTGAAATAGCAGGGCTAGGTCGGTGAGTTCTTCAAGGTCAACAGTGCTAGTAGTTTAGGGTGGTTATATAATGGGCTGTTTTCAAAGGCGGCAATAGGCTGGGGCAATTCCCAGAGCAGCAGCTGCAGTAACAACATTAAGTGGGGTAAGTAAGTTCTGGGGCAGTTTCTCTCACCATGTCTGTGTATTTGTTGCCCTAAGCAAGGGCAGGTTTAGGGGGAAGGGCAGCTGCATTAGAGTGGTGTAAAAAGTTAGTTTCAGTCAGTTTGTCGGGGTCTGGCACAGGTAAAATAAACAAGATAAGTTTGTGCCTTGTGACCCGGGTTATATCTGGTTCTGACCTATTGCTGCCCTCCAGGTGAGCGGCCTGCACCTCCTGAAATCCTGAAGCAAAAGCACCCATATCCACATGGTGACCTGACACAGTGGCCTCTGGTGATAATAAGGGGGTGCAAGTGTCAGCTCTTGTGACAGGTATATACCTCTACCCAGGGTCATACACCTTCCTCAGTGATTTATACCCCTCCCCAGGGCCATATACTCCACCCCTCCTCAGTGACGTATACCCCTCCCCAGGGTCATAAATCGCCCTAAGTGACTTATACCACCATCAGTGACTTTTACCCCTCCTCAGTGACTTATACCCCTCCCCAGGGTCATATCCCCCTTAGTAACGTATACCCCCAATCAGACACTGTTACCCCTCCCCAGGGTCATATGCCCCTCCTCAGTGACATATACCCCTCCCCAGGGTCATATACCCCTACTCAGTGACTTATGTCTGAATTGCAAAGCTCTGTATCAGGCTCACTAAATATGCACTCAACAGGGAAATTGGGGTAATGAAATTAGTTGGGGTTATTTCTAGGGCATTTGTATTATGAGGGAGTTTCTCTGACCCAGCACATTGATTACCATCAGCCTGGGCAGGTTTAGCAGGAGGAGATAGTTGTGACACCTCCTGCCTTCCAAAGCTCAGGTCCCACACTCCCCCTGGGGACTTGAGACAGTGCCCCCACTGACAGATACCCCTCACCAGGCACAGATTTCATGTGTGACTGTGTGTTGTATAAGGGTGAGTGTGTATGTTGTATAAGGGTGAGTGTGTGGTGTGTGTTGTATAAGGGTGAGTGTGTGGTGTGTGTGTGTTGTATAAGGGCGAGTGTGTGGTGTGTGTGTGTGTTGTTTAAGGCCGAGTGTGTAGTGTGTGTGTTGTATAAGGGTAAGTGTGTGTTGTATAAAGATGAGTGTGTGGTGTGTGTGTGTGTTGTATAAGGGTGAGTGTGTCGTTTGTGTGTGTGTTGTATAAGGGTGAGTGTGTGGTGTGTGTGTGTTGTATAAGGGCGAGTGTGTGGTGTGTGTGTGTGTTGTTTAAGGCTGAGTGTGTAGTGTGTGTGTTGTATAAGGGTAAGTGTGTGTTGTATAAAGATGAGTGTGTGGTGTGTGTGTGTGTGTGTTGTATAAGGGTGAGTGTGTCTTTTGTGAGTGTGTTGTATAAGGGTGTGTGTGTGTGCTGTACAAGGGTGAGTGTGTGGTGTGTGTGTGTTGTATAAGGGTCAGTTTGTGGCGTGTGTGTAATATGAGTGTGTGTGTGTTTAGTATGAGGGTGTGTGTGTTTAGTATGAGGGTGTGTGTGTTTAGTATGAGGGGTGTGTGTAGTATGAGAGGGTGTGCGTGTAGTATAAGAGGGTGTGTGTGTAGTATGAGAGTGAGTGTGTGGTGTGTTTGTGGGTGTAGTATGAGAGTGATTGTGTGTGTAGTATGAGGGTGTGTGTAGTATGAGGGTGTGTGTGTGTGTGTAGTATTAGGGTGTGTGTGTGTGTGTGTGTGTGTGTGTGTAGTATGAGGGTGAGAATGTGATGTGTGTATGAAGTATGAGGGTGAGTATGTGATGTGTGTGTAGTATGAGGGTGTGTGTGTGTGTGTGTAGTAAATTGCTTGCTCTAACTCCTTAAGATTTTTATATAAGATCTTTAGATATGTGTAATAAAACAATTTACAGTATCATTATTTATTGTGTTTCAGTTTTTATTTAATTTAGCTCAGAAAATTGATGATTTTCTAACTTTAGAACTTGAAATGCATCCTTTCCCTCACTGGTTTTAACTGATACCAGTTGCAAAACAATGTACTTTGGGCTCCATTTATCAATCAATGGCGGTATTCAATATTGCACACAAGTGCTATATTGCTCTCATGTGCAACACCGCCCCCTGCCCGCATACAGCTAATCGCAAGCGGGCAGGAGGTGTCAATCTCACCTGGTTGGATAAGACTGAGGAGATTGAAATTCTCCACCTAAGAGATGGAGAAGTGGCTAGGGAAGACCACTGCTTGATAAATACTGACTGCAGGTTCACTTGTGAGAACCTGCAGTCGTAGTGAGGCGAAGGACTTGATAAATCAAGCCCTTTGTGCTAACATTATGACCATAGCTAGTCTTGTTGTCTGAAGACTAAAGCACAATTGGCTCTTCCGAATAAAACAAATGGGGTCGAATTATCAGGCTCGTAGGAAACAACAGTTATGAAGCAGCGGTCTTAAGATCCAATACAATCAGGCTAATTGACACCCCCTGCTTGGGGCCTGATTGACTGCGAATCTGCAGGGGGCGGCATTGCACAAGCAGTTCACAAGAACTGCCTGTGCAATGATAAATGCCGACAGCGTATGACAAATCGGCCCATGGAATCAATTGTAATCAAGGCTTTTTCCATTCCCCTTTAACATTATTTAAACATCCAAACGTAATTGCATTCATAAATGAACATTCTTAAGATCAGCCATACCTACACTATGTATGAATCTGCAGTAGACACGTTAAATAATAGAACCTCTTTCCAGAGGATATGGTATTACTGGATTATTAACTCGACATCCCATAGAGGAAGATAGGATGCACAATTTGGATTCTGAACACTGTATATGAACAAACTCAGTAGACCTGGGAGGATCGCTGGGAGGCAGAGATGCTCCCTTTTCCCCCCCTCCCCCTCCCCTTTTCCCCCCTCCCTCTCCTATGCTTTCCCTCTCTCCTCCCCCCAATAACTATCTTTTTGCCAGACCCTATATAAATGAAGGGGGAACTCTGGAGAGGGAAATTCAACCGCACTGTTTGTAATGTTTTAAATGTTTATTTGAAAATACATGTAAAGCAAACTATTTACCCCAGTTTAATGGATGGATGATAACCCCACACATAGTCAGATTAGAAATTACTGCTCTATTGGTGAATCCATTGGTGGAGGACCAATTACTGGAATATGTAACTTGATTATCTTCCCATGGTCCACGACACCCAACAGTGAAATTCCCAAAGGTATGATGGGTGTTTAGATATATGGGGAGGTGATGGGGGACAGTTTGTAAGACTGCGTTAAAGTTGCTTTCCTCCAAAATGTTAATTTGCTTACTTCTTGCTCCTTTGGAAAATCGGATGGGAGGAAATAACCTCTTTGTATAATTAATGAAGAAAACTTTCTTTTTGTTTGGCTTATGTACAAAGAATTTATTAATAAAAATGATTTAAACATAAATGAACATTCTGATAATTGTATATTAGTGCTAGTTTCAAAGCTAAACTGTGATTTTAACTATAGTTTTACGTTTTTAATATATGAACTGAGAAAATGCAAAAGCTTTTTTATTAAAAAAGGGTGAAAAGAACAGCACATGCGTGCTATTTAAAACACTTCTACAATGGTTTTTTAAGAGGCCCAGATTATTGAATTAGAAAGGTCCTTAAATTATTCAAATAAATTCTAGAATAAATGTTTTCTGATGGAGTGGTATATATGGTTTCTAATACTTTTTGAATGGATTGGAATGGCTTCAAAACATTCTGAAAAATCTATGAAAGACACTTTGCAAGGCTCTTCTAAGGAACTGGAATAGGCTCCATTGGTGTACAAGCATATTATTTTCCCATCCAGCAGATTAGAACATTTAGGGCCAGATTACAAATGGAGCGCTATTTAAAGCTCCCGAAAAATTGTGCTCCATCACTAGAAGTAAGCTTTCTGCGCATGCTTGGT
Source organism: Bombina bombina (assembly GCF_027579735.1). Lineage (NCBI taxonomy): Eukaryota > Metazoa > Chordata > Amphibia > Anura > Bombinatoridae > Bombina > Bombina bombina. The sequence goes on along the minus strand of NC_069504.1, from coordinate 190,256,419 downwards.
TGGGTTCTTACTACAAGTTGAAAGTAAACTGTTTTTGCTTGTGTGCTGACCTTTAGAATATCACGTGCATGATAACCGATTCCCCCATAGAAGTAATAGGACAAAAAACACACCCTACTTGCATGCAAACCCAATCACATATTCTCAAGTGCGCTAACCCGACATGAAAATATGAATATTTCACATTCCAATGTTATTCACATAGAAGAATATGCTGTATTTATTCAAAAATACATATTTCTAAATGTTTTAAATTTCATATATTTTTTAAATTATATATATTTATATAAATATAATTATATCATTAATTATAGGTATTTTTATATACAGGTGTATATAGGAATATCTATTTATAAATACTCGTGCTATGTGCAGAACACTGGAATGTGAAATATTTACAGTAAATACATAGTTAAACCTGTATTAAATATTAATCTTTCACACATTTGATTTTGCATGTTTTCATCTACTTAACATGCATTTATATATGTCTATATATGTGTACATATGTATTTGTGTGTTTATTTGTGTATATACAGGGAGTGCAGAATTATTAGGCAAATGAGTATTTTGACCACATCATCCTCTTTATGCATGTTGTCTTACTCCAAGCTGTATAGGCTCGAAAGCCTACTACCAATTAAGCATATTAGGTGATGTGCATCTCTGTAATGAGAAGGGGTGTGGTCTAATGACATCAACACCCTATATCAGGTGTGCATAATTATTAGGCAACTTCCTTTCCTTTGGCAAAATGGGTCAAAAGAAGGACTTGACAGGCTCAGAAAAGTCAAAAATAGTGAGATATCTTGCAGAGGGATGCAGCACTCTTAAAATTGCAAAGCTTCTGAAGCGTGATCATCGAACAATCAAGCGTTTCATTCAAAATAGTCAACAGGGTCGCAAGAAGCGTGTGGAAAAACCAAGGCGCAAAATAACTGCCCATAAACTGAGAAAAGTCAAGCGTGCAGCTGCCAAGATGCCACTTGCCACCAGTTTGGCCATATTTCAGAGCTGCAACATCACTGGAGTGCCCAAAAGCACAAGGTGTGCAATACTCAGAGACATGGCCAAGGTAAGAAAGGCTGAAAGACGACCACCACTGAACAAGACACACAAGCTGAAACATCAAGACTGGGCCAAGAAATATCTCAAGACTGATTTTTCTAAGGTTTTATGGACTGATGAAATGAGAGTGAGTCTTGATGGGCCAGATGGATGGGCCCGTGGCTGGATTGGTAAAGGGCAGAGAGCTCCAGTCCAACTCAGACGCCAGCAAGGTGGAGGTGGAGTACTGGTTTGGGCTGGTATCATCAAAGATGAGCTTGTGGGGCCTTTTCGGGTTGAGGATGGAGTCAAGCTCAACTCCCAGTCCTACTGACAGTTTCTGGAAGACACCTTCTTCAAGCAGTGGTACAGGAAGAAGTCTGCATCCTTCAAGAAAAACATGATTTTCATGCAGGACAATGCTCCATCACACGCGTCCAAGTACTCCACAGCATGGCTTGCAAGAAATGGTATAAAAGAAGAAAATCTAATGACATGGCCTCCTTGTTCACCTGATCTGAACCCCATTGAGAACCTGTGGTCCATCATCAAATGTGAGATTTACAAGGAGGGAAAACAGTACACCTCTCTGAACAGTGTCTGGGAGGCTGTGGTTGCTGCTGCATGCAATGTTGATGGTGAACAGATCAAAACACTGACAGAATCCATGGATGGCAGGCTTTTGAGTGTCCTTGCAAAGAAAGGTGGCTATATTGGTCACTGATTTGTTTTTGTTTTGTTTTTGAATGTCAGAAATGTATATTTGTGAATGTTGAGATGTTATATTGGTTTCACTGGTAAAAATAAATAATTGAAATGGGTATATATTTGTTTTTTGTTAAGTTGCCTAATAATTATGCACAGTAATAGTCACCTGCACACACAGATATCCCCCTAAAATAGCTATAACTAAAAACAAACTAAAAACTACTTCCAAAACTATTCAGCTTTGATATTAATGAGTTTTTTGGGTTCATTGAGAACATGGTTGTTGTTCAATAATACAATTAATCCTCAAAAATACAACTTGCCTAATAATTCTGCACTCCCTGTATGTCTGTAAATACGTATAAACACATACATAAATACATATGTTGAAACATATACAGTACATACACATACATATACTGTACATCTTTAGACATGTATATGTATGTATCTCAATGTTAAAGCCCTTTGCCTGCCTTTTATTTGTTATTAGTATTATTATTATTATTATTATTATCGGTTATTTGTAGAGCGCCGACAGATTCCGCAGGGCTATTATGAGTGTGTGTACTTTGTAATGTATTTTTAAGTGTTTTGAGACACTTTTTTGTCTTGCTAAACTGACAACCATTAACTTTAATCGTGCTCAAGAGATGTCGTTTACTTGTAATTCACACGAAAAACCCGATGCGTGCAAACAGCAGCAATAAACCCCTTTTCATTTGCACGTAACAGCGCGCCACTTGTAATCTAGCCTTTAATTGGTGCTGTTAGGAATAAAACTGTTTATGAAATATTGTTTATATTTCTTATAAACAAATGCAACAAAATCAGACAAAATGGAGAGAAAGATCTTCAATGGAGAATTCAAAGGACATGCAACTATTTCTTTTCAGAAGAAAAAAAGAGATTTATGCTAAATATCTAAAGATGCTGTTAGCTCCCTCGGGAAATGGTCTGTTGTAAAGAAAGCAGAAACTTTTTGCTATCTTTGTCTTTTTATGTAGATGTGTTCTATATCTTTATTCTATCTCGATGAAAGAATTGGTTCAAATTTTAAAGATAAATCTGACAATTGATGCAAGGATTGAATAAGAATGTCCTCTTATGTAAATTAAACATACACAGCAAGCTTTCTATATCATTCACATGGGACCGCAAACTATAGACTGTTGGCAATGCTAGTGAAAAATTGTGTCTATTAGAAATAAATATTTTTAATAAAAAAAGTATTGTAATTTTTGTACACTAAGATAATTAACAAGCAGAAAACATGGGCCCAGATTATGAGTTTTGCTTTAGAGGCTATGCGGTGCTAACGAGCAGTTTTCACTCAATGCTCACTTACATGCAGCGATGGAATTACGAGTTTTTACAAACCCGTCGTTAAAAGACAAGAAGTGAGCGTTGAGCAAAACGTTGCTCATTACCGTACTCCGTGCACGATTTCCCCGTAGTAATCAATGGGGAGAGCCGGCTGAAAAAAAGTCTAACACCTGCAAAAAAGCAGCGTAAAACTCCTTAAAGGGACAGTCAACACTCGAGATAACAGTATCCGATATTTAAAAATAAAAAACGAAGATCCGCCTACACCGTACCCCTTTTGTCTTACCTACTTCCTTCTCCTAGTAATCATCGTCGATAACTTCTATAATGTGATGTAAATATGGCAGCCAAACTCCACCCACCATTACGTAGCTACCTTCTTCTTCAAATAATCAGCCAATCAGAATCCAATCCTCGGTCAGAAATAGCATGCGCTTGCAATTTCTGACCAAGGATTGGATTCTGATTGGCTGATCATTTGAAGAAGAAGGTAGCTACGTAACGGTGGGGGGAGTTAGGCTGCCATATTTACATAATATTATAGAAGTTATCAACGATGATTACTAGGAGAAGGAAATAGGTAAGACAAAAGGGGTACGGTGCAGGCGGATCTTCGTTTTTTATTTTTAAATATCGGATACTGTTTTCTCGAGTATTGACTGTCCCTTTAACGCAGCCCCATTGATTCCTTTGGGGAAATTAAATTTATGTCTACACCTAACTCCCTAACATGAACCCCGAGTCTAAACACCCCTAATCTTATACTTATTAACCCCTAATCTGCCGCCCCTGACATCGCCGACACCTATATTATAATTATTAACCCCTAATCTGCCGCTCCGGACACCGCCGCCACCTACATTATACTTATGAACCCCTAATCTGCTGCCCCCTACATCTCCGAACCCTACGTTATATTTATTAACCCCCTAATCTGCCGCCCCCAATGTCGCCACCACCTACCTACACTTTTTAACCCCTAATCTGCCGCCCCCAACGTCGCCGCCACTATAATAAACATCACTATAATAAACATATTAACCCCTAAACCATCATACTCCCGCATCGCAAACATTAGTTAAATATTATTAACCCCTAATCTGCCATCCCTAACATCGCCGCCACCTACCTACATTTATTAACCCCTAATCTGCCGCCCCCAACATCGCTGCCACTATATTAAAGGTATTAACCCCTAAATCTAAGTTTAACCCTAACACCCCCTAACTTAAATATAATTAAAAGAAATCTAACTAAAAATTCCTATCATTAACTAAATTATTCCTATTTAAAACTAAATACTTACCTGTAAAATAAACCCTAAAATAGCTAAAATATAACTAATAGTTACATTGTAGCTAGCTTAGGATTTATTTTTATTTTTTTATATGCAAAACAGAATGAGAAGCAGTCTACCAGGAACGAACAGTAGCATCAATAGCTTGTTCTATGGCCCGGTTACCACCTGGTAGTAGCTTCTTTCTGCCCAATTGTGCTTTTCACAGAGGAAAACTTTCCTGTAGTATATCAGTCTGATCCTGCCGACATGGTCAGTCCAGCCCCGAAATACCAGGCAATTCTCCTCTGAACAAGGAACATGACAACCCCAGACGATCGTTTCGGCCTCCTTTGGGCCTCGTCAGTGAGGTGCAGCCATATCCCTCTAAGCACATTGGGCAAGGAGTCCACGTCTGGTTTCCCCCATCACCCTTAGGGAGACTATCCCAGGGTCATATTTACATATGCAAAACAGAATGAGAAGCAGTCTGCCAGGAACGAACAGTAGCATCAATAGCTTGTTCTATGGCCCGGTTACCACCTGGTAGTAGCTTCTTTCTGCCCAATTGTGCTTTTCACAGAGGAAAACTTTCCTGTAGTATATCAGTCTGATCCCGCCGACATGGTCAGTCCAGCCCCGAAATACCAGGCAATTCTCCTCTGAACAAGGAACATGACAACCCCAGACGATCGTTTCGGCCTCCTTTGGGCCTCGTCAGTGAGGTGCAGCCATATCCCTCTAAGCACATTGGGCAAGGAGTCCACGTCTGGTTTCCCCCATCACCCTTAGGGAGACTATCCCAGGGTCATATTTACATATGCAAAACAGAATGAGAAGCAGTCTGCCAGGAACGAACAGTAGCATCAATAGCTTGTTCTATGGCCCGGTTACCACCTGGTAGTAGCTTCTTTCCGCCCAATTGTGCTTTTAACAGAGGAAAACTTTCCTGTAGTATATCAGTCTGATCCCACCGACATGGTCAGTCCAGCCCCGAAATACCAGGCAATTCTCCTCTGAACAAGGAACATGACAACCCCAGACAATCGTTTCGGCCTCCTTTGGGCCTCGTCAGTGAGGTGCAGCCATATCCCTCTAAGCACATTGGGCAAGGAGTCCACGTCTGGTTTCCCCCATCACCCTTAGGGAGACTATCCCAGGGTTTTGCCGTTTCTCTCGTTCAGAGAGGGATTGCCTGGTATTTCGGGGCTGGACTGTACTGTGAAGTCAGGATAAGACTGATATGCTACCGGAAAGTTCTTCTCTGTGAAAGGCACATATTGAGCAAAAAGAGGCTGCTTCTAGGGTGGTAGCTAGCCATAGAACAAGCTATTATGCTATTGTTCGTTCCCAGGTTGAGCGCTTTTCTCTTTTTATTTATGCAAGTTATGACACTTAGGGAAGTCTCCCTAAGTGTGATGCGGGAATCCAGACGTGGACCCGTTGCTCAGTGTGCCTAGAAGGATATGGCTGCACCTCACTGACGAGGCCCACAATAGGCCGAAACGTGCGTCTGGGGTTTTGCCGTTTCTCTCGTTCAGAGAGGGATTGCCTGGTATTTCGGGGCTGGACTGTACTGTGAAGTCAGGATCAGACTGATATGCTACGGGAAAGTTCTTCTCTGTGAAAGGCACATATTGAGCAAAAAGAGTCTGCTTCTAGGGTGGTAACTAGCCATAGAACAAGCTATTATGCTATTGTTCGTTCCCAGGTTGAGCGCTTCTCTCTTTTTATTTATGCAATTTATGACACTTAGGGAAGTCTCCCTAAGTGTGATGCGGGAATCCAGACGTGGACCCGTTGCTCAGTGTGCCTAGAGGGATATGGCTGCACCTCACTGACGAGGCCCACAATAGGCCGAAACGTGCGTCTGGGGTTTTGCCGTTTCTCTCGTTCAGAGAGGGATTGCCTGGTATTTCGGGGCTGGACTGTACTGTGAAGTCAGGATCAGACTGATATGCTACGGGAAAGTTCTTCTCTGTGAAAGGCACATATTGAGCAAAAAGAGGCTGCTTCTAGGGTGGTAACTAGCCATAGAACAAATTATTATGCTATTGTTTGTTCCCAGGTTGAGCGCTTCTCTCTTTTTATTTATGCAAGTTATGACACTTAGGGAAGTCTCCCTAAGTGTAATGCAGGAATCCAGACGTGGACCCGTTGCTCAGTGTGCCTAGAGGGATATGGCTGCACCTCACTGACGAGGCCCACAATAGGCCGAAACGTGCGTCTGGGGTTTTGCCGTTTCTCTCGTTCAGAGAGGGATTGCCTGGTATTTCGGGGCTGGACTGTACTGTGAAGTCAGGATCAGACTGATATGCTACGGGAAAGTTCTTCTCTGTGAAAGGCACATATTGAGCAAAAAGAGGCTGCTTCTAGGGTGGTAACTAGCCATAGAACAAGCTATTATGCTATTGTTCTTTCCCAGGTTGAGCGCTTCTCTCTTTTTATTTATGCAAGTTATGACACTTAGGGAAGTCTCCCTAAGTGTGATGCGGGAATCCAGACGTGGACCCGTTGCTCAGTGTGCCTAGAGGGATATGGCTGCACCTCACTGACGAGGCCCACAATAGGCCGAAACGTGCATCTGAGGTTTTGCTGTTTCTCTCGTTCAGAGAGGGATTGCCTGGTATTTCGGGGCTGGACTGTACTGTGAAGTCAGGATCAGACTGATATGCTACCGGAAAGTTCTTCTCTGTGAAAGGCACATATTGAGCAAAAAGAGGCTGCTTCTAGGGTGGTAACTAGCCATAGAACAAGCTATTATGCTATTGTTCGTTCCCAGGTTGAGCGCTTCTCTCTTTTTATTTATTTATTTTTATTTTACAGGCAAGTTTGTATTTATTTTAACTAGACAGAATAGTTACTAAATAGTTAATAACTATTTAATAACTACCTAGCTAAAATAAATACAAAAGTACCTGTAAGATAAAACCTAACCTAAGTTACAATTACACCTAACACTACACTAAATTAAATAAATGAACTAAATTAAATACAATTAAATAAATTACATACAATTACCTAAATTAAATTAAATGATCTAAAGTACAAAAAACAAACAAACACTAAATTACAGAAAATAATAAACAAATTACAGAAATTTAAACTAATTACACCTAATCTAATAACCCTATTAAAATAAAAAAGCCCTCCCAGACTTCCGGTGGGCGAGCTTAGAGGTAACAGCTCTGGTGCAGAGCTCCATGCAAGCTTCAAGCTAAACGAGGGATTTAATCCTTACACCCCTAGCCTGAGCCTATTTGCCCTTAACAGGGAACGTGTCTGGGCTTTACTGAGGCGGGTGAAATACATCTGCCCCCACGGGAAGGCCACGGTATCTGATTAAGAGGAGGGGAAAGGCTGCCAGTGGAAAGGTAGCAGCGGCCATCTTGGCCTGATGAGGATAAAAAAGACCTACTTGAGGAACGGGCTAACCCGTGCAACGCCTACCGAGGCTGCAGTGCTCACCAGAACAGGTGCTGGTGATCCGCTTTGGAGACCGGGGGTTGTGCCTTGCCCCCTACTGTTCCCCACAGGAGCCGGGGAGTCGGCAGAGAGGAGACACATGGCGAAGAGGATCCGGGAGAGTCTCGCTGGAAACCCGCGGCAAAGGTGAAATTTTACTGGAGCATCAGCCTCCTCTGCCGCTGCGGCCTAGACACCGGAACCAACAGACAGGCTCTTTACTCCTGGGGACCGCTTCAGGAGCTGCTGGTTCTGCAGCCGGAATAGTGGGAGTGTCGGCCCATCGCTATCAAGTTGGCTGAAAGTACAAGGTGTCAAGGACATAGGAGTCAGAGGGCTTAGCAGGGCCTTTGTATTATTAATATTGGAACACATCTGCAGGATGCCCCTCTAGAACTTTCTCACTGACTGGAGATCTCATTGACACAAGACCCGCTGGAGTTCCCCCTAAAGTTTGCCCAAGTAAAACAGTTACTTATACCTCTGTTTAGAGGTGGACTGTACAGGGATCTAGAAACAGCATTTATTATTATTTCAAGGAGCTGTGAAATGGATTTATGCAGCGAATATCTCATGTGCTGACACAGTGTAAAATAAAAAGTGTGAAGCTGTAAACTATGACCTAAACAATCTTTTGTTTTACAGGCTGGGCAATATCTATTTATCTGCTAACAAGTTGTGACCTTTTCTAGTTTAAGTAACTTACTAAGGTATTGTGCCATGTCTCTATGCTGACTGCTCATATGATATAACACAAGGTATATCCCTATAAGTGATTGCAAGGGGGGGGTTTTCTCTATATCAGTGTCTCAGCTTATAAGACCAGTGGTGTTAGCCTAGCAAGAATATACTGAGCTATAAGATATTTGTTTAAACCTCACAGTAGATCCCAGAGATTCAATGGTGTATGGAGAAATTTCTAATACCAAACAAAATGGCGAGTAGGAATAAAAACTCAGATCGTAGAGCTAGAATGGGATCTGATGTTGGTACTCAGGCCTCCTCCTCTTTTGACTCTCTGCAAGAAGGTCATGCCTTGGATCCACACCCTATAGTCAAACAAATATCCACCCTCTTTTTGCCTAAGATAGAAAACCTACAGAAAGGGGTTGATACTCTTGCAGAGGAAGTAAAACAGTTCTCGACAAGAGTGTCTGAGGTGGAAGGGAGGGTATCTGATTTGGAGGACACGCAAAGTGCCAATTCTAATAAAATAGTAGTGCTAGAGAAACACACAATAACACTCCAACAAAAGATTGATGATCTAGAAAATAGATAACGGCAGAATAATCTCCATCTATTAGGTCTGCCTGAAACTATTAAAGCAAATGATATTTTGAAATTTGTTGAATCTACTCTCCCCGCCTTGTTAGGGATGTCGGCTGATACCCTAACGCATAGTGTAGAGAGGGCACATAGGGTAGGTCCAGAAAAACCGGCCATGGATCGTAATGCACAAGCAAGGCCTGTGATGATAAAATTTCTTCATTTTCAGACTAAGATGGCAGTTCTTAGAGCGTACAGAAAGATGGAGGAAGTATTCTTCGAAAACTCTATGATCTTGCTATTTCAAGATTACTCTGTAGACTTAATTAAGCAGCGCAGGGAATTCTCATCGATTTGTTCTAGACTACAGAGAGAGGGTAGACAGACCTACTTGCTGTACCCTGCGAAACTGAAAATAGCCACTCCTAGAGGCCCCAAATTTTTCGATTCCCCACAGACAGCGCAGGAATTCCTAGATGCAGAGGATGGTTCCAGGAGCCCTAGAGGTGCTGGGGGGGAGAGGGTTAAGGAAGTACTTTATATTTGGACCAATAACGGATTCTCAATGCTTAGTTTGATATATGGCTTGCTTAGCCAGAACGGGGTTGAGATTACACCCTGGAAAGAAACAATGTTGCATATAGTCCAAAGAAGGCAGCAGCACTCACCAATTTATGCAAAAGATTCCATCTTTATTGGGATATTCAAAGAATACAAGACAACGTTTCAGACCTCTAGTCCTTAGTCATGTCAAGAAACAATGTTGCACCTATGTCCAGAACATGGGTTGGTTAACTTGGTTATTGTTTGTTGTTCAAGCGGGGGGGATTGTGTTTAATAGACTGATATTCAGCAAGTTGATTGAATGTGTGGCTCATATGCTCCAAGAGGCCAGTGATCAATGTATGTCAATCTCACCATGCCACATCAGGGTTGTACAAGGAGCATGGTTCTCTGCGATTAACAATTTGTCAATGTGTCTAATCCTAGGATTCTATAAGATGCAGGCATTACACTAGGGGACTGGATTAGACCTATTCAGGTTCTGCAATTCTGGTTTTCAAACTCCATTACAAACTGTTTATTTTGTATGCTATAACAGCCTGCCTTGGGATATAAATTGTATTGTTCATGCTATGTTGATAACTTGTTCATTGCTGTTTCCTTTTAGTTCACAAAATCCTGAATGGCAAGGGAAAGAAGAGGTCTATTGAGAGGTATGTGTCAGCGTGACGACTTTTTATTCCCCCCCCCCCTTTCTTTCTTTTTTTTTCTTTCCTCCCTCTCTTCCTCGCAAGGTACCTTATTTAATACTATAATTTAATATATACACCTGGAATGTGGGGGGTATCCAATCTCCGATCAAGAGAAAAACCATACTTACTCAATTGCGAAAAAGAGGAGATGACATAGCGCTCTTGCAGGAGACGCACCTGACAGACTCTGAGCACGCTAAACTGGAGAGAGATTGGGTGGGAAGAGTGGAATTTGCCTCATACAAGAGTGCTAGTCGAGGAGTAGCAATTCTATTTAAAAAACTAGACTTCACAGACACTATAGTGACTAAAGACCCAGATGGACGATATGTTCTTGTGCAGACCACGATAGCCAACAAAAAGTATATTTTATGTAACATTTATGCCCCCAATCAGAGAGACAGGACATTTTGGGTGAACTTGATTGGAATCCTGACCTCCTTTTTGGGCTCTGCTCTCATCATTGGAGGTGATTTTAATCTGGCTCCCAATCCGAAGTGTGACAGGCTTAGGGATACTTCCAGGGCCACCCCTGGAATACAGGTCAAATCAGAGGGTAAATTTGAATCTGAGATGTTTCAGGCTCTGACTTCATCGCTAGATGTGGTGGATATTTGGCGCAAATTGAATCCTGATGGTAGAGATTACACCTGTGTTTCCCGGGCTCTACCCACGATGTTCCGCATTGACATGTTCCTAACCTCCAACTCCTTGATCCCAAGGATCATAGATACCAAGATAGGGGAGGTGATGGTCACTGACCATGCTCCGGTAGGGCTCTTTCTTGAGGTTTTGGGTCCGCCAAGAGATCGGCGAACTTTTAGATTCCCGCAGTATCTCGTCACATCTCAGGAGTTTCAGCATTATATGACCAAGAGTTGGGATGACTTCCACTCTACTAATGCGCAACACCTCATAACCCCTGAACTCTTCTGGCAAACTGTGAAGGTGGTGCTCGCGGGGAATATTCTAGCCTTTCTCTCCCATAAAAGAAAACTGGAAAAGCTTAGAGAGGACCTGGCGTCCTCCTATCTAGCGTATCGCAATGGGCCCACAAGGCTACATCACCAAAGATATATCTCTGTCAAAAAAGAATATGACGCACTCCTGGCCTATCAGGGGTCTCAGACCCTCTTAAGGAATAGAGGTAAATATTATAGATACGGGGATAAGTTGGGTAAACTGCTAGCCTCCCTGGTCAATCTTAAAACCTCAAAACGCTTTATTCCTGCCCTTAGGGATGGAGACAGGGTGGTCAGAGAACCCAATAGAATAGCAGAGGCTTTTGCCTCATATTACTCTAGACTTTATACCAGTGATCAAAAGTGCCCTGACGAGATCCTGAAAGACTTCTGGGGCTCTATTAAATTACCTCAGATCTCAGTTGATCAATTGGACAAATTGAATGCTCCTATCTCTAGAGAGGAGGTGGATAAGACGATCTCAACATTGGCTCTGGGCAAAGCAGCCGGCCCGGACGGGTTGCCCATTGAGTTTTACAGAATGTTGAAACCGCAGGTGGTCCCAGTGTTAACCAATCTGTTCGCGAAATACTTCTCAGCGGCTGACGTACCATCTAGTTTCGTTTTCAGCTCGTTTATTACTCTTATCCCTAAGGCTGGAAAGGATACTCTTTTCCCTGAGTCTTATAGGCCGATCTCGCTGCTTAATGCGGACTATAAAATTTTCACGAAGCTAATCCACGAAGACCAGACCAGCTTCATGTTTGTGAGATCCTCTGTGGTTAACTTCTGACGGGTGCTGCAGCTGACTCAGTTCTTCTGAAGTGGGAGTCAAAATGGATCTGATAAATTGCTTCCGGAGGCCTTTCTGCTGTCCTTGGACGCAGAGAAGGCCTTCAATAGGGTATAGTGGAGCCACTTCTTTCACACTTTGAGTAAGTTCAACATCTTGGGTCCCTTTATATCTTTCCTCAAAAATGTATACTCCTCCCCCATTGCTAACATATGCGTGAACAACACATTCTCTTCCAATGTGACTCTTGGGTGAGGCACTAGACAGGGCTGCCCTTTATCGCTGATACTATTTAATATTGCTCTGGAGCCACTTGCGGCAAAGCTGCGTCAGGTTTTTCCAGGAATCAATATGGCAGGGGACCCCCAACAGTTGGCGCTCTATGCAGACGACATGTTGTTTGTACAAGATCCGAAAACACACATTCCACCTATTTTGCATACACTCCATGACTTTGGCTCCTTCTCGGGGTACAAGGTCAATATGCAAAAATCGGAGATCCTATGGTTGAACAAAAAAAAAGGAAGCACCCATGACTACCCGTTCGCAACAGCCTCCCAGAGTCTAACTTTCCTTGGAATCCATATTCCTATCAACCCTAATAGGATATACTCTATGAATCTAACTCTCCTTTGTGCCAAGCTAGGTAGTCTGATGAGAAGCTGAAAGTTTCTTCCCTTGTCATTGGCAGGTAGGCTTAGCTTGGTGAAGATGGTGATTCTCCATCGCCTCTTGTACCCATTACTTATGCTACCGCTGCTGCTGACTAAATCAGATGTGAAACTGCTAAATGCGGCAACAAGATATTTTGTCTGGAGGGGGGGCAAACCCCGAATATCTGCGGACAAGCTATCCATGCCCTACTTGAAAGGGGGTCTCTGCTTGCCAGACTTTAAGCTCTACAATTGGGCGGCTTTGGTACGACTGGTTTTGGACTGGCTGGTAGGAACGCAACATTTCTATAAACCCAGCTTGGAGCGGGCTGCTCTAGGTGGAATTTCCCTAGCATACCTGCCGCACATGACGAGGATGGGAGCGGCTAAATTAGTAGGCATGAACTTGTTATACCGAGATCCATTAAGGGCTTGGCACCAAGCACATACATTTTTTAAAAGGAGCTGTCATACGTCTATCTTTCTTCCTCTCCATAACAACCTGGATTTCCTGGCGGGAACAGACACGAAGCCCTTTGTCCAATGGGATGGAGCGGGTCTGCACTCGGTGAGAGACCTGTTGGAGCCTATGACTAGGTCAGTAAAGTCTTTCTCTATGCTGCGGAGGGAGTTTAATCTTCCGGCTGCCCACTTTTACGCCTATCTACAAGCCCGCCATTATCTGAACACATTGATCAGGCATAACCCGGGTTTCTGGGAGGGCTCCGCCTTTCGACTTACACAGTCCCTTTTCAGGATGGGCAGATTTTCAATATCAGAAATCTATCAAACTTTTTTGCAAGACAGATTGTTGAAAATACAATCGTCTGCTTTGATGGGATGGGAAAGGGAGAGGGTCCCGGGGATCACGGTGGATGGGGCCCGGGGAGCACTGGGAAAAGTTAGGAGGGCGACTCTCTCTGCAAATCTCAGGGAAAGCCAAACAAAATTTCTACACAGAGCATACCTAGCTCCTAACAGACTGGTCAAATGGATGCCTGACTGTCCTATTAAGTGTTCCAAGTGCTCTGCGGAGGCCCCTGGCCTGTTGCACTGTATATGGGAATGCCCAGTGGGGCAATTTTGGCACCAGTTGCAGTATTGGATTAACAAGAAAATGAAGGTCCCGATTTCTCTTCATCCCACGGATGTCCTGTTTCTAAACTGGGGTGCTCAATATAAACACTGTGACTTGGAATTGACTATGACTGTCCTACTAGTACATAAATGTATTTTAAATCATTGGACTAAGACATCAAGACCTACTATAGCATATTTTCGCAACATTTTGAAAACTCAACTATTTATAGAACAAGTAGACGCCAGGGTAGATGTCGGTAACAGGCTTTATTTGTTCCTAAAGAAATGGCGCAGACTGATCTTAACCTTTGAACTGCAGATTCAAAGACAGATTTTACTGCCGTTTCGACATACTGAGATATTCCTGGAAAATTCCTTGAGAGGCGAGTGGGCACATATACTTCGCCCAAGTGATACCTAAAGATTAAAAGAAGGGAGTGAGAGAGGAAAAATTCCCCCCTCTTTTTTTTTTTCTTTTCTCTCACACTGTGCACTAGGAAGGGATTTAGTGGTTTCTTCTAAAGTGATTTAGGTTTGGGTGGGGGAGGAAGTATTAATAGGGTAGGTAGTGTTCTGTTAAGGCTGTGGGGGTTGGGAGTGGGGAAGAGTTCTACAATTCAAAATATGAGAGTAAACCATGTGTGAGAAATACTCCTATCATTTGTAATTGACAAACATTGGAATAATTGTTATGATGAGAGACTTTTAGAGGACATTGTCCCCAACTGTGTTTGGGATTGACTTTTTGAGAATCTGATGTAATTGTTGCTTTTCACCTGTGTTACTCTCAATAAAAAGAATTAAAAAAAAAAAAAATCCCTCCCAAAATAAAAAAAACCCTAGTCTAAACTAAACTACCAATAGCCCTTAAAAGGGCATTTTGCGGGGCATTTACCCAAAATAGTCTGCTCTTTTACCTGTAAAAAAATATACAAACAAACCCCCCAACAGTAAAACCCACCACCCACACAACCAACCCCCCAAATAAAATACTATCTAAAAAAACCTAAGCTCCCCTTTGCCCTGAAAAGGGCATTTGGATGGGCATTGCTCTTAAAAGGGCAGTTAGCTCTTTTGCAAGCCCAAACCCCCTAATCTAAAAAATAAACCCACCCAATACATCCTTAAAAAAACCTAACACTAACCCCCTGAATATTGACTTACCGGGAGATGTCTTCATCCAAGCCGAGTGAAGTGGTCCTCCAGATTGGCAGAAGTCTTCATCCAAGCCGGACAGAAGTGGTCCTCCAGACGGGCAGAAGTCTTCATCCAGACGGCATCTTCTATCTTCATCCATCCGGCGCGGAGCTGCTCCATCTACAAAACATCCGACGCGCAGCATCCTCTTCTTCAGACGACTAAAACAGAATGAAGGTACCTTTAAGTGACGTCATCCAAGATGGCGTCCCTTAGATTCCGATTGGCTGATAGAATTCAGCCAATCGGTATTAAGGTTGAAAAAATCCTATTGGCTGATGCAATCAGCCAATAGGATTGAAGTTCAATCCTATTGGCTGATCCAATCAGCCAATAGGATTGAGCTTGCATTCTACTGGCTTTTCCAATCAGCCAATAGAATGCAAGCTCAACCCTATTGGCTGATAGGATCAGCCAATAGCATTGAACTTCAATCCTATTGGCTGATTGCAGAGGGCCACTTCGCCTGGCTTGAATGAAGACATCTTCCGGTAAGTCGATCTTCAGGGGGTTAGTGTTAGGTTTTTTTAAGGGTGTATTGGGTGGGTATATTTTTTAGATTATGAGTTTGGACTTGCAAAAGAGTTAACTGCCCTTTTAAGGGCAATGCCCATTCAAATGCCCTTTTCAGGGCAATGGGGAGCTTAGGTTTTTTTATCTAGCATTTTATTTGGGGGGTTGGTTGTGTGGGTGGTGGGTTTTACTGTTGGGGGTTTGTTTGCATTTTTTTTTACAGGTAAAAGAGCTGATTACTTTGGGGCAATGCCCCGCAAAAGGCCCTTTTAAGGGCTATTGGTAGTTTAGTTTAGGCTAGTGTTTTTTTTTTTATTTTGGGGGGGCTTTTTATTTTAATAGGGCTATTAGAATAGGTGTAATTAGTTTAAATTTCTGTAATTTGTTTATTATTTTCTATAATTTAGTGTTTTTTTTTTTTTACTTTAGATAATTTAATTTAGGTAATTGTATGTAATATATTTAATTGTATTTAATTTAGTTCATTTATTTAATTATAGTGTAGTGTTAGGTGTAATTGTAACTTAGGTTAGGTTTTATTTTACAGGTACTTTTGTATTTATTTTAGCTAGGTAGTTATTATTATTATTATTGGTTATTTGTAGAGCGCCAACAGATTCCGCAGCGCTAATTATTTATAATTATAATTATTAAATAGTTCATAACTATTTAGTAACTATTCTACCTAGTTAAAATAAATACAAACTTGCCTGTAAAATAAAAATAAATCCTAAGCTAGCTACAATGTAACTATTAGTTATATTGTAGCTATCTTAGGGTTTATTTTACAGGTAAGTATTTAGGTTTAAATAGGAATAATTTAGTTAATGATAGGAATTTTTAGTTAGATTTCTTTTAATTATATTTAAGTTAGGGGGTGTTAGGGTTAGAGTTAGACTTAGATTTAGGGGTTAATAACTTTAATATAGTGGCGGCGACGTTAGGGGCGGCAGATTAGGGGTTAATAAATGTAGGTAGGTGGCGGTGATGTTAGGGACGGCAGATTAGGGGTTAATAGTATTTAACTAGTGTTTGCGAGGCGGGAGTGCGGCGGTTTAGGGGTTAATATATTTATTATAGTGGCAGCGAGGTCCGGTTCGGCAGATTAGGGGCTAACATTTTTCTTTTAGTGTTTCTGATGTGGGATGGCCTCAGTTTAGGGGTTAATATGTAGTTTATGGGTGTTAGTGTACTTTTTAGCATTTTAGTTAAGCGTTTTAAGTTACGGCGTTGTAGTGTAAAACTCTTAACTACTGACTTTAAAATGCGGTACCAGTCTTCGCAGGAGAGGGTCTACCGCTCACTTTTTGGCAGACTCGTAATACCGGCACTATACAAGTCCAATTGAAAAAAGAGGATACGTAAATTACGTAAGAGGATTTGTGGTATTTCCAAGTCTGGCCAAAAAAGGGAGCGGTACACCTGTACCTGCAAGACTCGTAATACCAGCGGGCGTTAAAAAGCAGCGTTAGGACCGGCTAAGGCTGCTTTTTAAGCCTAACGCAAAACTCGTAATCTAGCCGATGGTTTGTTGAAAATATCAACGTTATCAATGTTATAATTTTATAAGGTTTTGGTCAACTGAACTGTTGTCAAAGGAGCTGATACTGAATAAAAATATCATTAAATAAAGAATGATATTAAAACGAACTTAATAGAATCACTAATAAAATATGTTAAAATGGAACTAAAAAGGGGTATTTTTACAGTTGATTTAAAAAAAAAATGTTTTTGAAAATCTAGTGGAATTAGATTTACTAGTACTTAGAAAAAAACAAAGAAAAAAAACAGTGCTAGATAAAATTTTAGAAGGTCTTTTAACACCTGTATGTATAAAGAAAAATTAAATGTTTAGTGATTTAAAAAAAAAAAAAAAAGGTTGAAGTGAAAATTTGAAATCGATAAACAGGGAGCAAAATGTGCATATGATATAGGTATTCCATTTATACTGTGATCAATAAATTATCTCCCCTTATTCCTTTTTGGTAGCAGCATGGTGGGAAAAAATAATCCATTCCACTTGTTGCTTTATTAGCCCAACAAATTATGGTGAAAAAAACAGGGTATTTAGGGAGATTCTCAAAATAATGTGATATGTTTTGTGCAGTTAGATCTGGGGTTGTTTCTAAATTAAAATAAAAAAAAAATTATTTTGATTTGTTTTCTTTCACCTAGATTATGAGTTTTGCGTTATGAGTCAAATAGCAGCGTTGTGGCCCATAACACATAATTTTCCCTAATGCAGCCATTAAAAGTCTTGTACCGCAAGCCTTTTAGCTTGTAATGCAACGTCAGTCCCACGCTCCTAAAAATTACGTTTTAAATGGGATTCCCACAGCGCCGGTATTACAAGTTTTGTGTTCTAGCTAAATAGCGAACGTTACAGCCTAAAACGACAAGATCTCTAATGCCATCTAAAGTCATTAGTTACGAGTTTTAAGCTACAAAACTATAACATAAAACTTATAACTAAAGTGTTAAAAGTACACTAAACACCCATAAACTAACAATTAATCCCTAAACCATGGCTCTCCCGCATCACAAACACTATATTAAATTTATTAACCCCTTATCTGCCGCTCTCGATATCGCTGTCACTTTAAAAAAATATTAACCCCTATTCCGCCGCTCCCTGACATCTTCACCACTATACTAAAGTTATAAATGCCTAAACTGCTGCCCTCCCACATTGCAAACACTTTTTAAATAGTATTAATCCCTAATCTGCCGTCCGCCCACATCGCCTCCACTATACTAAAGTTATTAAGCCCTACACGACCGCCACTATACTAAACCTATTAACCCCTAAACCGCAAGCCCCCACACAATGAAATATTCTAAACTAAACTGTTAACCCCTAAACTGAAAGCCCCCCACAACCCCCTAACTTTATATTAAATTTACAATTTTCCTATCTTAAATTAAATTAAAACTTACCTGACAAATTAAAATAACTAAGTTTAAACTAACAATTAAACTAATATAATAATTAAACTAAAATTAAACTAACTACCAATTAAATTAAACTAAACTACACATTAAAAAATCCTAACAAAGTATCTAAATACAAAACCAGTTACAAAATATAACAAACACTAAATTACGGAAAATAACAAGCGAAATTATCCAAAATAAAAAAGAATTACACCTAATATAATAGCCTGATCAAAATAAAAAAGCCCACCCAAAAATAAAAAAACCCTAGCCTACAATAAACTACCAATGGCCCTTAAAAGGGCCTTTTGTAGGGCATTGCCCTAAGTTAAACAGCTCTTTTACCTGTAAAAAAAAATACAAATACCCCCACCAACAGTAAAACCCACCACCTAACCAAACCCCCAAAATAAAAAACCTAATTCTAAAAAAACCTAAGCTACCCATTACCCTAAAAAGGGCATTTGTATGGGCATTGCCCTTAAAAGGGCATTTAGCTCTTTTACTACCCAAACCGTAAATTAAAAAAAAAAAACACCCAAAAAACCCTAAAACTAACTGTAACACAACTATAATGATTTCCTATTAGAATTAATGTTTTAGGAACAATAGTTTAGATCACAACTGCAGAACTCTTGTTTTATTTGGGTGTGTTGCATTAATGGGAAGTAAATATCTATTTCTTTTAGAGTATTAAATCACATTGATTGCATTTAGTCTAAACGTTTTAGTAAGTACTAACATTTGACAATATAACAATATCATGTGCACAAGAGTTTGAATATACATATATGTTAGGAATGGTAATCAGAGAATGAACATTCACATACACATGAGTATCTGAATCTTTGCTGGCAGAAGTATAATGATAAGAGTATATAAGCGTACCATTTCAGAAGACAAGATTT
Source organism: Bombina bombina (assembly GCF_027579735.1). NCBI lineage: Eukaryota > Metazoa > Chordata > Amphibia > Anura > Bombinatoridae > Bombina > Bombina bombina. The sequence goes on along the minus strand of NC_069504.1, from coordinate 190,237,035 downwards.
GGTAAAAGCGTAAAAGCAGCTGAAAAGCGAGCCCCTGTTTGTAGCTTGGAGAAGCTGACAGGCAATAGAGGAGAGCGATCGCAGCTGCGATGATGTCACCAACTTGAAGGAAACGGCAACAACTAGTCACAGAGAGGAATAGGAGTGGCTTGAGAAGTCCCAGGATGAGAGAGAGAGAGATTCCTAACCAGGAACCAGAAATCAATACCAAGTGTTATGCTGGTAGTGCTGCTGCCTTTTAAGCGAGCGTGATTACAGCTCTTAAAGGGGAAGGCATGAAAAATAGGATGTTACACTAACCCCCTGATGATCCACTTAAAGTTTTTGAAGTCCTGCTTGAACGATCTTCATCCCGGAGTTGAAGTCCTGATCCAGGCGGCGAGAAGTCTTTATCCAGGCGGCCTCTTCAATCTTCATCCAGGTGGCATCTTCTATCTTGATCCCAGATGCGCAGAGCGGGTCCATCCTGAAGACACCCGGCGCAAAGCATCCTCTTCATACGGTCGCCTCCGTACACTGAATCTTCAATGCAAGGAATGCACCCAATAGGAATTAGAGCTGCTAAATCAGCCAATAGGTTTAAAGCAGCTCTAATTCTATTGGATGATGAAATAGCCAATAGAATGAGAGCTGCTTAAATCCTATTGGCTGTTCAAATCAGTAAACTATAAGTGGATCGTCGGGGTTAGTGTTAGGTTTTTTAAGGGTTTATTGGGGGGGGGGTTATTTTTTAGTTTAGGGTCTGGGCAGTAAAAGAGCTAAATGCCCTTTTAAGGACAATGTCCATACAAATGCACTTTTCAGGGCAATGGGTAGCTTAGGTTTTTTAGATATTTTTTTTATTTTGTGGGTTGGGGGGGTTGTAATGTTGGTGGGTATTTTGTATTTTTATTTCATGGACAGAGCTGATTTCTTTAGGGCAATTCCCTACAAAAGGCCCTTTTAAGGACCATTGGTAGTTTATTCTAGATTAGTTTTCTTTATTTTGGGGTGTTTTTTATGGGTATTAGAATAGTAATATTTTTTTTATAATTTGTTATTTTGTGTAATGTATATTTTTAGGGGGTGTTTTTTGTAGCAAAAGAGCTGTTAACTTAGGGCAATGCCCTACAAAAGGCCCTTTTTAGGGCCCCCCTCAAAAGGCCCTTTTAAGGGCCCTTGGTAGTTTGGGGGTGGGGTTTGTATAGAGTTAGGGAGTGTTTGTATTTTTTTGGAGCAAAAGAATTGTTTAACTCAGGGCAATATCCTACAAAAGGCCCTTTTAAGGGCCCTTGGTAGTTTATTCTAGATTTTTTTTTAAGAGGGTATTAGAATAGGAATAATCGTTATTCTTTTGGATAATTGTTTTTTTGTGTGTAATGGTAGGTTTTTTTAGGGTTAATAATTTTATTTAGGGGTAGGAAGATCTTCAGGGGCTTAGTGTTAGGTTTATTTAAGGGGGGTTTGGGTTAGATTAGGGGTATGTCGGTGGTGGGTTGTAATGTTGGGGGGGGTATTGTATGTTTTTTTTTACAGGCAAAAGAGCTGAATTCTTTGGGGCATGCCCCGCAAAGGGCCCTGTTCAGGGCTGGTAAGGTAAAAGAGCTTTGAAATTTAGTAATTTAGAATAGGGTAGGGCATTTTTTATTTTGGGGGGATTTGTTATTTTATTAGGGGGCTTAGAGTAGGTGTAATTAGTTTAAAATTGTTGTAATATTTTTCTTATGTTTGTAAATATTTTTTTATTTTTTGTAACTTAGTTCTTTTTTATTTTTTGTACTTTACTTAGTTTATTTATTTGTAGTTATTTGTAGGTATTGTATTTAATTAATTTATTGATAGTGTAGTGTTAGGTTTAATTGTAACTTAGGTTAGTATTTATTTTACAGGTAATTTTGTAATTATTTTAACTATTTTAGCTATTAAATAGTTCTTAACTATTTAATAGCTATTGTACCTGGTTAAAATAAATACAAAGTTACCTGTAAAATAAATATTAATCCTAAAATAGCTATAATATAATTATAATTTATATTGTAGCTATATTAGGATTTATTTTACAGGTAAGTATTTAGCTTTAAATAGGAATAATTTATTTAATAAGAGATAATTTATTTCGTTAGATTTAAATTATATTTAACTTAGGGGTTGTTAGTGTTAGGGTTAGACTTAGCTTTAGGGGTTAATCCATTTATTAGAAGTTAGGTGTCAGTGATGTTAGGGAGGGCAGATTAGGGGTTAATACTATTTATTATAGGGTTATTGAGGCGGGAGTGAGGCGGATTAGGGGTTAATAACTTTATTATAGTAGCGGTGAGATCCGCTCGGCAGATTAGGGGTTAATAAGTGTAGGCAGGTGGAGGCGACGTTGAGGGGGGCAGATTAGGGGATAATAAATATAATATAGGGGTCGGCGGTGTTAGGGGCAGCAGATTAGGGGTACATAGCTATAATGTAGCTGGCGGCGGCGTGCGGATGGCAGATTAGGGGTTAATAAGTGTAGGTAGCTGGCAGTGACGTTGAGGGGGGCAGGTTAGGGGTTAATAAATATAATATAGGGGTCGGCGGTGTTAGGGGCAGCAGATTAGGGGTACATAAGGATAACGTAGGTGGCGGTCGGCAGATTAGGGGTTAAAAAATTTTAATCGAGTGGCGGCGATGTGGGGGGACCTCGGTTTAGGGGTACATAGGTAGTTTATGGGTGTTAGTGTACTTTAGAGCACAGTAGTTAGGAGCTTTATGAACCGGCGTTAGCCCAGAAAGCTCTTAACTACTGACTTTTTTCTGCGGCTGGAGTTTTGTCGTTAGAATTCTAACGCTCACTTCAGCCACGACTCTAAATACCGGAGTTAGGAAGATCCCATTGAAAAGATAGGATACGCAATTGACGTAAGGGGATCTGTGGTATGGAAAAGTCGCAGCTGAAAAGTGAGCGTTAGACCCTTTTTTGACTGACTCCAAATACCAGCGGTAGCCTAAAACCAGCGTTAGGAGCCTCTAACGCTGGTTTTCACGGCTACAGCCAAACTCCAAATCTAGGCCTTAGTGTTTAGTAGTGCACCCTTTTGCTGTTATAACCTTCTGCAAACAAGATTCATAGCCAGACACCAGCTTCTGGCAGCATTCCTCAGGAAACTTAGTTCATTTCTCATGAGCAATGGCCTCTAGTTCAGTAATATTCTTGGGTTTGCTTGCTTTGGGATTCAAGTCAGGTGACTGTACTGGATACTATAGAATCTTCCAGGACTTATTCTATAACCAAGCCTTGGTGGAATTTGAGGTATGCTTGGGATTATTGTTCTGTTGGAAGGTCCAACAGCATGACATTTTCTCCTAGAATTTCCTGATACTTCAATGAATCCATCTTGCCTTCCACATGCTGCAGGTTTCCAGTGCCAGAGGATGCAAAGCAGCCCCAGAGCATCAGCGTGCCACCACCATGCTTAACTGTAGGCTGAGTATTCTTTTCAGCATATTCTTCATTATTCTTCCTCCAGACATATCGCTGATTTATTGTTCTGAAAAGTTGCAGTTTAGTTTCATCACTCCACAGAACAGAATCCCAAAACTTCTGTGGCATATTTAAATGATTTTGAGCATATTGAAGCTGACTTTTCTTGTGCTTTTGGGTCAGTAGTGGTGTACGTCTTGTAGTTCTGGCATGGAAACCTTCTGTATTTAGTACATGCCTTACTGTGTAAACTGAAACCTCCTAAGTGCCTGTTGCCACCAAGTCTCGCTGCAGGTCTTTTGCAGTCACTTTAGGGTTTTTCTCAACCTGCCTTGTCAGAAATCTGTTTGCATCTGTTGATAGCTTCCTTTTTCTGCCCATCCAGGTAGTTTAACCACTGTTCCTTTAACTTTGAACTTGTGAACTATGCTTCCAGTGGTGTCTCTAGGAACATTCAGTGCCTTCGCTCTCTTTTTGTAACCTGTTCTTTGTTTGTGAAGGAAGATGATCTCTTCTTTTGAGGTAGCCATATTTCTAACATGTAGTCAAATGTGACACTCAACAAACCCCTAGCAAGTTCAGGTATTTCATGTGTTCTAGCTCAAGCACACCTGGTGCAACTTATGAAATCCTTGATTAGTTGCATCAGGTGTATTTGAGACAACACATGTTTAACATATTTGAACTGATTTGAGGGATTTTGTTCAGGGGGTTGAATAATCTTGAGACTGCCAAATTCATTAAAAGTTGAATTCTCAGTTGAATTTAGAGAAACTACTTGAACCATTCATTGTGTTGAACTATTTCAATTGCTTTTGTTTGATTTGTTCATTGCAAACAGCTGAAAGTCTGTACATTTTGAAAATAATGACGATTTGCAATGGGGGGTTGAATAATTTTGATTTCAACTGTATATATATATATATATATATATATATATATATATATATATATATATATATATATATACAGGGATGGACATTTCCACTAGTCTACTAGCCGTGGAAAACTAAGAAATTGCAGTAAAGTAAAAAAACTGGTGTTTATTGGCTTTACTGCCAATTTCTTTAACTCATTTAACCCTCTTCTTACTCCTTTACTGTTTAGGGTGTTTAAGGAGGTGAGGGATCTTGGTACTTTTAGGAGAGAATACTTTGAAGCAACTATACTTGCAATTCCTAAACAGTGGAAAGAACCCTCTCAATGTGGAAGTTCCCATCTAACTAATTAATCTGGACATTAAATTAAATTCTAAACTTTGTGCCAATAGATTTTGTACTCATTTCCAAATCATTTGAACCCAGATCAGTTTGGGTTCACTTTTGGGAGGGAGGGTCCTGACATCATGAAGATACGTCTTAATATTTTCTCTGAGGCCAATAGATTGAACATTCCCATGTTGGCCCTGTCTTTAGACACTGGAAAGGCATTTGACAGAGTCAGGTGGGAATACCTTTGGGAAATCCTGGGTCATTTTGGATTCCCAGCTGAGGTGACTGTAGCAATACAAGCATTATATTCAAGTCTTTATGCCAGAATTAAGGGTATGGGATTTTGCTCATCAGAGTTCCTGGAATCTAATGGCACTTAACAAGGCTGTCCCCTAACCGCCTGATTTTTCCCCTAGCAATAGGAACTCTAGCTCAAACCATAAGGTTATCTTATAAGGTTCAGGGCACACAACTGGGCACACAAGAAGATTGCACTCTTTGCTGATGACATCACTCTATTTTTGTCCAATGCCATTCGTCCTATCCCAGAAGTATTTGAGATAATTGATCTATTTGGCAAAATTAGTTATTATAAAATCAATCTGTCCAAAACTGAAGCCCTATCAATCAATATCTCAAAATTTGAAACATAAGGACCTTACAAGATAGCTATGATTTCATGTGGTCTTTGGACACTATTAGACATCTAGGGGTATTGTTGAGTCTTCTTTTACAAGAAGTTAGAACTCTTCTCAACTCCTGGAACTTTCTAGAGGTGTCTAAGCTAGGCTGTATTGCATCTTTAAAAATCTCCATTCTACCAAAAAGTTTGAATTACTTTAGGTGCCATCCGCTAAATTTACCTCATGAACTGTCAGACTTAATACTTTATTTGTCAAATTAATTTGGCAGGATAAGAAACCAAGGATAGCTTAAAAACGCCTGCAGAAGAGATTTGGTCAGGGGGTGTTTCTTTACCTAATTTATTTGCATATTACGAGGCAGCACGGCTTTCTCATATTTTTGCTAGGATGGAAAACAGTAGAACAAGCACCCCTTCCATTGGGTATGGAATTGAGGGATCTGCCATGGATTCCAACATATAAATGGGATTATTTATGTATCAGTAATGAGATTGTTGTACAGAATTTAGAATCTTGGAAATCACTAAGACACTATTCGGAAATCACACCACACCCTTCTGCTATCCATTCACTATTGTGATTTTTGCAGGGCCTCCCATGACTCCCATGTGGCTCAGTTGAGGACCTTTTATTGGCATGGTTTCACAATTGTACATGCATGATAAGCTTGTGCCACCAAGAAATTTCTCACAAGATGCTCATTACCAAGTTTGTTCCCTTTTGAATATACTAGGCTCCATAGCCTTATTGTTGCATGTTGATTCCCTAAGGCATGGCTGAGAGAGTTAACAAGCTGGGAGAAGTATTGGCATAATGGGAATAGAATAACTAAACTGAATGTTGGAGGATGTGGGGGAAAGAGGATCTGCACATTTGGTGTACCTGTCCCAAGCTAGACTCGTATGCTGGACTCAAATATTTGCCCTATGTAAGAACCTAGGAGTTGTACTTTCAAAGAAACCTGAGACAGCTCTGTTTAATATTTCCACTAATTGATTACCTAAATCCCAAAAGAGTCTGGGGATTTTTATTTTAGTAGCTAAGAAACTTTCCATAACGATGAAACTCGTAGCAGGTGCTTCACCCCTCTACTGAAGACATAATTCAGATTATAGACTACTTTGCTAAGATGGAGAGATATTTTTTTAGAGCTTGGAAAAATTTGACTCATACTGGAACATTTGGGATCCTTGGCTTCAGAGAGACAAATGAAATGAAGAAAACACAATTATGTTTTTGCTTCTTTTTTTCTCCCACCTGGAGAAATGATTAATGTGGCTCTAAATTAGATCTTTGCATACATTAGATACAGACATTTTATTGGTGTTAGTCTCAACCCTTAAAATTTTCAGTTTAACCCTCAAATTGTGGTATGTGATGTTCTTGTAAACTTCCAGCTGTTCAATTTCCCTTTTGTATAATAATAATTTCAAAATTACAGTCTGTGTTAATTGGGGCTGCGTTGTTGCTTGCTAATTTTCAGACACTGATCTTTGCAAGAGGTCTCAGCTTTGTATCATTAAAGGTCTGATTTAAATATTATATAAGAGACATTCTTAGAGACATCCTCGTGGACTGCTGGAATATTTAGTCTATGCGGATGCTGTAATTTAAAGTCGCATGAAGGAAGCTGTTTTTGTTTTTTTGTTACTGTATCTTTTATGCTCTCATGACTTGTATTGATGCTGTATTTAATATGTTTATTTTTGCTGAATGGCAATAAATAAAAATTATAAATAAATAAAATAAAAAATTGTCTTTTTACACTTTTTAGTAGCTTTCCCTACTAGTAAAGTATTCTGATTTGTTTCCACTCCTGCATCTTTAACATAGAGATGCAATGGGTAAAGTAAAATAATTTATTGAAAATTATATTATAAATAATGGTTTCATTTTATTTTATATAGTAATATAAGTGAAATACCTCATTTTATACTTGACTATAGGCTGTTTACAGATAACTAGGAGTATTCTTTAGTCTTCATCCCCTTACCATATTTTTAATGACATAGTTAGTATGGATTGCTTCAAATTGGTTTCTGCAAATAAAACCTATGATTCCCATTTTACAACGTGCTCAGTATTAATTTTAGTTTGTTTTTAGTTGAACATATTTCTATAAAGCTTATAGTAGGTTTAATCAATATTCAACCACTCTTTAAATACATTGGGATGTTCTCAAATTATGAAATGTTAACTACCTAAAGCACTGATATTCTATAAACTTGGCATAACATATTAAGCATTGATAATGTATCAAAGAAATTTCCAATATGTAAAGGTTCTTGCAATTACAATTTAAGGTCATTCTAACCAGTTAAAAAAAAAGATATCTAGATCCCCAGTTCTTTTCATGTTTTTTATCTAATTCAACAACATTGCTCTCTCATATACCCATTTTTGTTTATTTCACACTACCTAACTTAGCTTTTAGCTCATTTTTAACAGTTTAATTTTAATTATTTTGGTTGTGTGTTCTCAATTCACATTTAAATAAACACAATTGTGTCAAAGTTTAATTTAAAAAAAAAAAAAGCCTAAATCTACCGTAAAAACTGTGAAACATGTACACAAAAAAAATATGATGGCATTTTAGCCAACAATGGGCAAGATTACAGGATTACTAGTGGTGCGCTAATATTAGCACATGTGCGACATAAAGATTTTGCACCCACGCTAATTTGCGCTCATGTTACAAGTTAAAAGTAAATACAGTGGAATCAAATTTAACATGGTTGTTGGGTTAGCATGACTGAAGACCTTGCGAAAAGGGTTAGGTATAAATTAAAAGTTGCACTAAACACAACATAAATGCATTCAAATAAATTGTTACACTCATATAAACACTATTTTATAAAAAATATTTATGTAAATATTAATAAACATTTTTTTATTAAATATAGATTTCTATATATGTGATCATTTTAATGTAAAATATATATCTATACATATGTATCTATATGAATAGATATACAGGTATAGTTATACATATACGAATATATATTTAATAATAAAAATAAAAATTTTCCTGTATGTGCCGAAAATTAGAACCTAAACTAATAATAACTCCTGTCAGGTTAGTGTGCGAGCATAAAGTGTTAGTTTTTTCTTCTGCATTCCTTATTAAAGTCTAAGGGGAAAATTAGTTAGTGCAAGTTGCAATATCCGTAGTCCTTTGGTTAGTGCACGTTGAGTTTTGCTCACATGCAAAACTTTTACTTTCAACTTTAATATTCTAACCTGCATGCAAAAAGATTTCTTCTGGAGGTTTTAACGCTCAAGCAAAAGAGATAAATAGCATGCCACCTGTTATCTAGCCCATTATCAGTATTAAAGTTGTCACCAAAGTTTTATTTTGCATTGGCTAAGGATTATTTATTTCAATGTGCATTTGAGAAAAGTCTGCAAAAAAACATAGAAAAGCCTGTTTCATCATACAATATTTTGCATATTTTGCCAAACTGAATGTAATTAAAACAGTCCCACTTTTAATGGGTTGGAATGTCATAGAAAAAAAGTATAATATGTTAGAATGGTGGTCCAGTTTTTTATCTTAATCACTTTGGAGGAAATCTTCATATATAACATAATATTTTTCAATGTTTAAAGTTAAAGTATTAATTGGAGTTGTTTCTCCATGGAACACATTAACATAATAGCAATGCATAAATATTACCTACATAATATGTTTTTTTTTAAAAAATTAGATGAAACCAGGACTTTATTCCATTTCACATAAAGAATGCATATTCATTTATTTTGCAATATATCATAAAATACATGAGAAAAAAATACTTTAGTTTAAATGTACCTTCTAATATCTAAATTGTCATATCAATATTCTCTCAAACCTTCCTTATGACCTATTTACAAATGATTAATTCATAGAATGGGCTACATTCTTGTTCTAGGTTTTACTTCGCTTTTATGTATCCTACATCTCATCTTTTTTTTTTCCTCAACCATAATCTTCTATATAACTAGTCACTACAATTTGTGTCCTATTTTATTCTAAAGCTTTACACATCATCTTATCACTGATGAAAAGCAACATTCTTCTACTTTATGAGATTATTAAAAATATTATAATTTGTATTCATTGTAGCTTTTCACTTTTGATTTTGAGGGAGATAACCGGCAAGTTAAAAAATCAGTTTGTTAGGCTTCTTTGAAGACCCATATACTATTGCTTAATTATGGACCAATGCTGACGTCAAGCTATATATAAGTGAAAAATATTTTAGAACTCATTGGTCAACATAAAACAAATTCAATCAAGTGTGTGGGTGGTAGTTAATGGATGATACATGTATTGTATTTTAAATTACATCTGTATTATAATCAATTGCATTTCCTTGCTACAGACAGAACATTTATAGAACATTCAGGGTTATTTTATGATACAGTAATTCCACTACACAGTCAGTTTTTACCATTTAAGGAGGCAATATAGCCTATTTAAATACTTATATTTTTTCCCCTGTTTTGTGTATTGTCTTTGACTAATTTCATATTATAAAACTTTTAGTGAAAGGAAGTATGTGGCTTAGAATAAACATCATTTTTATGAAGTTAATTATTTTTAATTTTACAGCATGTGAGGCTAAAATTGGTGTTATTGTCATTGCAGGATTTGTTATCATGAAGATGTTTAATTATCATTATCATACTTATTTCATGAAAATGTCTTTCTAAAGGTACAGTTAATAAATGTTACATGGAAAGAAATAGATTTTTTAATAAACACAAACTGGAATTACTCTGTTATAAAAAAAATTGAATTGAGGTCCACCAAGCATTTTAGCATTGACATAAGAAGAAATATCCAGTGTCACATCCATCTAAACATTGGACTCAACATTGAGTTTGCTAATGAAGTGAAAAGCTAAGAATTGCATCTATAGACCTCTTTATCTGATGGGTTCATTTTCTGAAGTTTAGCAAATTATGAAAATCGTTTATATCCGTCAAGGTTAATATTTCAAGACTAGCTGTATGGAAACAGTCGACCTTGTCGCATGTATGAACATTCTACAATAGTCTTCGTCTTTTTCTCACATGTCAGTATCATCATTTCACTCTCGAGTTTATGCATACTTATTGATTGCTTCCTTCATATCAATTAAAAAAGGCTCAATGTCCTCAAGGTTCTAATGCAATTTTTATGTGGTAGCCCACTGCAACTTATCTCACTAGCATGTTTTCTAGAAACTCTCAGCAAACTATAAATAGCAAACTATCACTCAAAGAAAAGTAAGAGTGTTAATGTATCTGCAAATTCGGTTTTAATGACCTTCTGCCAACTAGTACTCAGATGCATTTGAGCTTTTCAGTGATGCCAACTGTCAGGATTTAACAGTGAAATGCCTGTGTTTTTTTATATTCATAACTGACATTTGCATGATCTCGGTAATTATATGCAAATCTTACAATTTCTTCTTTTTCTAACATAAGGTTCATGCTACTTGTCAACTGCTCAGCTGTCTTGTGAGTTAATGCCTGTGGGTTTCAAACATTCTAGATGGCTGTATTTCAAGGTCTCATACTGCCTCATTGTTTAAGTCATTAACGTTGTTCATAATGCTTTAAATTTTGTAATTTAGATTTGTATCTTTCAAAAACAAAAATTAGGTAAAATTGTCAAATTTAGTTTTATTACTTTATCAAAATCATTTATCTTATAGTAAATTTAATAAAGTTTTTTTTTTTAAATAAAATTGTTAACCTTGTATATACTTATGAATCATGCTAAACATAGTTTTAAAACTGGAAGTTGTAGAGTGTTAAAATAATAATTTAAAAGAAATAGAATGTTGAAAACTTAAATTAAATATGAAGGAAACTTGGCAAATACAGCCTAAATTATCCATACACTTAATTCTATTCAAAAGACACTAATGGTTTAAAATATATAAAAAATAATGGATAATTTGCTTCCACAAACTGTTCATGTAATGTAATTGAATAAAGTGAAGAGTTTGGAACTCATAGATTAATAAAGTAACTTGTGACAGTAAGGAAATGTTTCAAAACTATTGCCTACTACTTCACTGTAATATGTATACCATAGTTCAAAAGTAATATTTTTTTATTAGATTATTACAGGGTTAAAATATATTTTATGGGGATTTTTTTTTTTTTTTCAAAAAGAACCATAATAGTTGATTTTTTATATACTGATTTAGTTTTAATATAGCTGTGTTTTAAAGAGTTAGATTACTGAGAGTCAATCACAAAAATAAAAATCTTGTTGTTTTCTTCTTTTTTGCAAGCAATCCAATAAAATGATAATACACTGCATTATATATTGATGATATCTAAATATCAGATAGTTAACAATATGGGTAATTTTGTTTTAAGTATTCAATTATATATATTTGTACTTTACAGTCCTTATCTATGAGAGCAATACAATTTTTAGTAATTATAAACACTTTGTAGACTGAGGAAGACTGATGTATGCTTAAACCAGGGGTTAACATAAAATAGTTAATATTAGTTATTACTTAACCATTTCCTATTAATTATTTTTGAAAAATAATTATTTAAAACTGTTGTCTTAGCTACTTTATATCATTTATATATACTGTATTATTTTTTTTATCTATATCAACTAATAATAGTAATATTCTCTAAAGTAAGGCTTTAATATACAATTCCATTAAACATAATTTTTTTTAATATTATGTTCCATATTTAAAAAAAGTGGATAAATGTTAGTCCCATATAATCTTGTTATTTATTTTATAAATGATTTTGATTTAATCTATGTAATTTTTATCATAACTTTATGTGCAGTAGTCAAAAACTTTTGTGGTTCTTATACATAATATCACTATGCAATTGCTCACAGTTTGTTTAATAATTGTTTATTTTTAAAGGTCAATTATGTATAAAGCTTTTTGTAATTGTATAACACAAAGACAATAAAAATATATTAATGTATTGTTAATATAAATTATAAAGATTTTATAATTCAGTCAGAAGCAGTGAACAAAATGCAGAGAAGCAGATTGAAAAGAAATGGTAATAAGCAAGTATATGACTAAAAAAAAAATAGGAACTAAATAGAAAAATGTGATTAGCTAGTGTGTATAAAATTATAATGTGAACAATAGATGCATTTTCTATTAAACATGAAAATAGGAAGCATATTACATTTAAATTTGCATAGTCTGACACAAACAATACAGCCAAAGCTAGCTAGGAAAAATATAGCAAGTTTTTATCTTAGATCTTAGGTTATTAAATAACAATAAAATACCTTTACTGCAACGAATAAAAAGCAATACAAAAATTCTATCTTTATCTTTGTTAAAAAATACATTTATATAAAAGAAAAGCAAATTATCCCAATTTACCATAATTGCATGAAAAAATAGAAGCATTGAAATGTGTTATATTCTCCCCAAAAGACTTACAAACAATTCCAAATCATATTCGTTGTCACTGCTCTTTTTTAAACTTTTATCATCTTTTTCATGATTATTTTCTTCTGTGGTGTCATCATGTGAGTAAACTATTTTAGGGATGTATTTCTCTAAAAATAAACAAAAACAAATGATAAAATGGCAAAAGTTAAATTGATATATTTTCATACTTTTAACTAAGGTTTTAAATACATTGAGTTAAAATATATTTTTATAGTACCTGCAACTGTTTGGTTTTCAGCTTCAAAAATATCCAGATCTTCTTCTTTGCTATACAAATCAAACAGATGTATAAGTGTTAATTCCTTATATATAGAAAGCAACTACATATTTGCATACAATACATGTAATTCTGGCCTTTGAAACTCTGATTCATATAAACAGAAAAACAATTATGCTTTAAAAATTGGCATATTTTTTATTTTGGAATCAATGTTTAATCAGTTAAAAAGTTATATTAGTCACTTGGATAAAATAAAAAATTATATAAAATATAATGTGTAAAATGTATATGTATTGCAAATAAATCTATGATATTATTCAGAATTCAGTGAATTTATAGTTGCAAATAATTTCCAGACTAATAAACATTGAAGATTATTCATTTTGTCAATATTTTATTTACTAATCTTCATCTAAATATATTGGTGTTACTTTATGTGACAAATGTGTTAAATATCTTTTTGAAACCTTAGGCCTTGGTTATGATGCAGCTTGACATAGTCTATTTGTAAAAATATCTCAGATCTTGCAACATAAATGAACTCCTTCTATATAAAATGTGTTAAATATCTTTTTGAAACCTTAGGCCTTGGTTATGATGCAGCTTGACATAGTCTGTTTGTAAAAATATCTCAGATCTTGCAACATAAATGAACTCCTTCTATACTATATTGCTGGTTTGAATTAAAGATTAAGTTCAATAACAATTTTTAATTTGTTCTGTGTGTGCAAAATATATTAATTTGTATCTCATGTCTTGAGTATTTATTCTTTGATTTAATATTGTTATCAACACATCAAAGTCATTAATAGCAATTATAAATGATTTATCATTATAAATTATAATTTAGACATTTTATTATTCGGAATAAAGACAAAAACATAATAGAAAACTGAGCTTTCAAAACAAAAAAGGGTAATTTTTTCTACCTGTAGTGAGGGGTTTTATTTCTGTGCTTCTCTTTGTCTAAGGTAGTGGCTGCAGTTTTCTAAATAGTCAGGATTGTGTGCCTATTATACTGAATGCTGACACATTATCAAACATAAATTTCATCATTAGATGTTAAAATGACCAACATTGTTTTAAAGACAAATTATGTTATATCATATGTTATGTGGAAATATATATATTTTGCTTTAAAACAAAAATGTGTTTATTTTTTTAATCCACTATGCCATTTCTTGCTTTGCTAAATACTTGTAGAAAAGCTGAATTATGGTAATTTTAAGAACAAATGAGAGAAATGTATTATAAGACTATTTAGCCTATCCGCAGTATGCAAGTAAACATGTCTCCTATTTTGGGAATTCATTTTGCTCTAATGTTATTTATGTAAAATTGGAGTACCAGGAAGATACTCTAAATCACACAAATAAAGCCTATCACACTATTTTTTCCCTATCTTGTGAATTGCAGTTTTCACTATAAATAATATCCAATGAACATTTTTCTTGTAACTCATTTCGAAAGAAATAATGTTCAGCTTTTATTATTATTATTATTATTATTATTATTATTATTATTATTATTATTTATTATTATTATCTACTGAATACAAAACAAATAGAATTAGGTGACTATTTTATGATTATATGATCTTTTAAAAAAAAAAAAATTCTCCCATTATGAGTGCTAGTTAAAAAGTAAATACAACACATATTTAAAAAAATCCCCATACTACATAATATGTATGATGTCTAATATTCCTTTTTATTGCCTGCTTTAGAATAGTCAGACTTAAATATGCATAAAATACACCCAACTCTACAATGAGTAGAATAACAATAAAAGCACATAAATTGTATGTCATAAGAGGTTGGCAAATTAATCACACATTTAGTAGCTTGATAAGATATTTAAGACTACGAAGCCGATTTAACATGAGCCGAATGGTCCCTAATTGACCTGTTTCCGCGCAAGCCTTCAGGCTCGCCGGGAACAGCAGTTAAGTAGCAGCGGTCTTAAGAACGCTGCTCATTAGCTTGTCCGCCGCCTCTGAGGCTGCGGACAGCAATCAACACAATCGGATACGATCAAATTGATTGACGAATCTGCAGGGGGCGGCATTGCACAAGCAGATCACCAGAACTGCTTGTGCAATGTTAACTGGCGACAGCGTATGCTGTCAGCATTTAACGATGTCGGGCAGACATGATTCGCTACAGCGAATCAAGTTCGCCCGCCATTTAATAATTCGGCCTCTACATTTTTATTAGCTACATAACAATACTTGATATAGGCACATTTGTGCTTGCACATATATTCATATTTATTTCTATATTTTTCACGTTAGAAAAATTGGCCTGTAAAGTAGGTTAAAATTTAAAGGGAGATGAAACTCAAAAATATTTATTTCATGATTAAGACAGAGCATGCAATTTTCAATAACTTTCCAATGTAATTCTATTATCTAATTTGCATCATTCTCTTGGTATTTTTTGTTGAAAAGAATATCTAGGAAGGAACAGGAGCAGCAATGCGTTACTGGGAGCTATCTGCTGATTGGTGACTGCACATATATGCCTCTTGTTATTGGCTCACCCAATGTGCTCAGCTAGCTCCCAGTAGTGCATTGCTGCTTCTTCAATAAAGGATTCTAATAGTACAAAGCAAATTTGATAATAAAAATAAATTGGAAAGTTGTTAAAAATGGAATGCTCTAAATTAATCATGATCGAAAAAGTATGGGTTTCATATAACTATTGAGAGTTTTAAAGAGTTTGAATATTCATATTCAAAACACATAAAAGTCTCAAGTGACTCAATCAAAATATAGTGTCTTAACCTATAATATCAAATTCTTCAGTAAGGATAAAAACATTTTTTGTAATTATCATAATCTATATGAATAAACATTACATTTGTTCTAAGACCCGTGTAACAGACAAACCATTAGTTAAAGGAACAGTCTACACCAGAATTGTTATTTTTTAAAAAGATAGATAATCCCTTTATAACCCATTCCCCAGTTTTGCATAACAAACACAGTTATATTAATTACCTATGTGATTACCTTATTTCGAGCATCTGCAGACTGACTCCTTATCTCAGTGCTTTGGACAGACATACAGTTTCGCCAATCAGTGCAGACTCCTAAATAACTCCACGGGAGTGAGCACAATGGTATCTATATGACACACGTGAACTTGCACTGTCTAACTGTGAAAAACTTTCAAAATGCTCTGAGCTAAGAGGCGGTTTTCAACAGTTTAGAAATCAGTTTGAGCCTAGCTAGGTTTAGTTTTTTAAAAATACCACCAAGAGAACAAAGCAAGTTTAATGATTAAAGTCAATTGGGAAGTTGTTTAAAATTGCATGTCCTATCTGAATCATGAAAGTTTAATTTCAACTAGACTGTCCCTTTAAAATGATAGCACAATGCACAACCTTATAACAGAGGTTTTGCATGTTTTGTGCTATGCTACAATTACTTTCTTATTTACTTTAGATTTCTGAAGGTTTTTTTATTTTATTTTAATTTTAATCTAGATTGGCGAATACTTCATTGGCCCATCATAAGTTTAGGTTATAAATGTTCATGAACACGATGTCAATGTCTAACCTAAAGACATAAAGTCCATTTAAACTATCCATTTTTTCTTCATACTTTGGCATTCTATTAATCTACTGTTCAGAATAGATAATTAACATTTAATAACACAAAAATAATAATACTACAATTAGTGCTTGATTATTGTTAAAATAGCTAAGCTTGTATGAGCCCATGAACTTTCATGAAGTAATCTCTGAGAATTTCAAAATGAAGTTGCATTCATTTTTCATTTTGCTGTCTTTATATTTTTCTCAGCTTACACGCAAATTGTCTCTACCTATTTTTTAGGTTTTGGACTCCAAGTTACCACAAACCAACAGGAAACATGGCTGCCAACCAACAACATGTATTAATAAGTCTAGTCAGGATGGAGGAGCAAGCAAGTATAATTCTGGGTATAACCTGGTACTGAATGTTCTGTTTAGAGTAAAGCAAATTGCAAAACCCTTTTGGCGCTTCTATTGCATTTCACACTACAGAGCAGTAGTTTATATGCTTTTCAATAACATGGAACATTTCCATGAAGAAAATAATTCCATGGCCCAAACATTTTCCGCTATCTATATAAGTCATACATACTATAAAGCTGATACAGCTCAAACATATTATACAGCTGATTCACACTACAAACAAATTAGCCCATAAGTACTGAATTAATCTCAACTTAAAGGGACCTTGAGATTTTTATATTAAAATGTTTAGTTGTGTATAATGAAACTACTTTGCAATATATTTTTATGATTTATTTTGTCCCCTTTTCATGTAATTTGTCTCTGAAAATTGAGCAGTTTAAATATTTAGAACTTGAAATGCTGTGCTTGATATTTGTCCCTATTTGGCTTTAACGGAGAACAAACTGTGGTTAGCCTGGTAGTCTGATGACTAAAGTCCAGATTAGCTCCTTTAATTATGGAAAATGATGGGTGGAGTTTGGCTATTGAAATAAAATTGCAGAAAAAAAGAATGTTAATTTGTTTTAAAACATTTAAGACTTACTGTCCCTTGAAGGCAAAAGAGAAGTTTCAAGTGGAGCTACCTTCTTTCACCTGCTGATTTAAAGTACTCTTTACAATCCTTTACTTTACTTTTAGGATAGTGTTTTCTATAAATATGACTAAGTAAAATAGTTTCTAAAAGAGTAAAAAAAAATAAAGTTTCATGATAAAGCAAAAAAAAAAAAATCCTAAATACTTCTATTATCAAAATGTATTTTTATGCACACTTTCCAAGCTCCCGCTCCTACTAAGCAAGTGTAAAAGAGCACAGCATATAATATAATAATTTAGAGAATTACCCTGGGGTTTAAGAAAAAATTTCATACACGCCCATGGAACGCCCTTGTTCAGCCCATTTAAAGAAAAAAATACGCTTTGTATTATCTACAATTTTAGACTATTTTTGTACATCCAGTGTACTTAAATTATGATCTACGTTGTGCATATCTAATACTATTTGTTCCCATTTTTGATAGAATACAATTTTTGGTGAACAATATTGTTACAATTTTTTTGCATTTTTGTATGAATAGTTCAATTATTTATTTTGTTTGATTTCTAAATTAAGATTTTCATTGTGCACTTTTTAATGTATGCATTTCCTTCCCATGCGAAAATGCAGTACGTGCCCCTCAGTAAGACACCCTGTTTTCAGGGTAAAAGTGGCTTTATATAATTCCACCAATTAAATAGAAGGACTAGTGAGCTTTCTTAAATAATCTCACCAGCCCAGAAACCTTTAGATAATTGGCCCCTGTGTTTTGCCTGGTATAGAACCAGGGACTCCAGGTTCAGAGTCTGGCTTGCTCTGTTTGTGCCACTAGAGGATGTTTAGTTGCAGGGGTTTGTGGAAGAATATTATCATCAGCAGGTGTGTCTCCCAGCTCCAACCTCTCCAGTTGAAAGCCAATAAGAGAGGTGCTCTCTGACTATTGTGAAGCCAGTGCCTTTACTCCTTGCACTGGAGTCTTTTCTGTGTTTCTGGTTCCAGTTTCCTGCTTGTGATATTGCCAACGTTTGGATACTTGCTGTCTGAAGAAAATTGGAATATATTTCACTACATGCAAGATTTTTGTCTCTAGCCGTACTCCGCGTTAGTCTCTTCAGTAGGGCAGTGGTGGCTTTAAAGCAGGTAGGAACTTGTGAGGTGGGCCTCACTACGTTTTCCTAACATGTTGCTACCCTTTTATAGCAAGCCAGAGTAGATTTACTCTGTTCTTTCATTTTTCCACAGGTCTCTGTAAGGAGTGGTGTCCTTTCACACTGTGTGAGCCTTTTGACTGCTAGATGGCTAGATTGTAGGTAAGTGCTTTTCTGTCTTCTGGGTAGGAGACTAGCATTAAGGGGACAAAGAGATCCTTAGTAGGATTGATTTATAGGAGAATGCAGGCACTATTATGTAATGATACTATATTGGTTAACCCTTCTTATGGTAATGAAGGAGTTAACCTCTTTTTATCTGGCTCCTTATTCTCTTTAGAGGAATTTGACACTCAAGAGGTTAAAATTACCATTTTGCTGTCTCTAATCATTTTTATTTCTTTGGGACTGTGTGTTATGTCACTGTAGCAGGCTCCGTTTGGTATTAACTAGCTTGCTGGGTAATGCTTTTGTCACAGGAGAGGGTATATTTACGGCTCTGTGTGTTTTTAAATAGTTTGCTGGTCCTCTCAGTATTACAGCAGCTGGAGGGCGGGCTTAGTCTGAGCAGGCTGTGTTTTTCTTGTGCTCTTTCTTTGCAAACAGAATCTGTGTGTTGCGCAGCTAGTTATTCTGCTGGTCACATGACCTCCTTCTTTCCGCTTCTTACTATTGGAGCAGTGTCGGCAGATCTAGCGTGTTGCCTTTCGTGGCTCTGAACAACTTGGAAGTCGGAAGGGGCAGGTAGGCACCTCAGTTTAGCTGAGGTGTAGAGGCTGACAGTGTAAGGTTTTCTTTTTGATAATCAGATGCTAGAGGTTACAGTTACCACTCTGAGCAGGGAATAATTTAAATTGACAACATATATTTAAGAAACGTTTTTAAAGTGACAGTAAAGATTTTATTTTTTTATTTCTTTAAACTGTTTTTTGTGGATTATGTCTGACACAGAGCAGGAGGCTGCTCTTATAAATATGTGTCTATTGTGTTCAGAGGTCCAGATTGTCTCCCCTATGCAATTTTGTTTCTCATGTGTAAAGAGGAAATTAAAATAAAAAAAGATAAATTATTTTTTGCTGAGCCTAATGTCTCTCAGGTTGATGCTGTTCAGACAATGCCACAGCTTTCTCCTCAAACGTCCCTAGCCTCTATGGCATCACATACAGTGCCTTGTAGTTCCTCTCAACCTCCTGGAGGAGTTTATTTGCAAACAGAAATTGCTGCCCAGGTATCTTCAGCGGTATCTGGGGCATTAGCTGCCTTTCATATGTTAAAAGGAAACCGCAAAAGGAAAATTGGAGATTCAGATAGTAAGGTTTCTGCTCCTGCTTCTGTTACCCAATGAAGGTGATTTTAGACCGAGTAGAACTGATGTGTCTCTTAACACATATGTACCTAGGGAACAGGTTTTTCACCAGTGCGTGCATCAAAGAGTAGGGGGAGGTGACATAGGGGCCAAAGAGGGAAAACACAATGCAACAAATATCAGATTTGAAGGTAATTAACTTATCTAGTAGCGAATTAACATCCTCTGAAGTTGAGGTATTCAGCCTAGGATTAGGCTTTTTCCTTACTATATTGTTTAATCTGTTCGAAACAATAACAGATGTTAAAAGTCTTGTGAGGGATCTAACACTTAAAAAGTTTTTTGGACACAAGATAAGTATATCACTCACAATGCAGAGACCAGCATTGAAACTAATAATATAGCATGATTTTTCTGAGGGTTGCGATTATCTAACTTTGCAGGAATTAGGAGCTCACCTAGAAATAGACTCCGCACATTTAAAAACCACACATGGACACTTTAAACCTAAGTCCATATTCTACCCTGTGAGGGAGAGAGGTCCCTTTTTGGAGGCCTTCCACCACAGGGTGGAGGAGGACTTGGTCAAGCTTTCCAAGAGTCATGGTAAATGCCCACTAAATTTACAGCCAGAACAAAGACAAGCTCTGTTAACATTAACAGCTTATGACAATATAGTCATTAAACAGGCTGACAAGGGGGGCAGTATTGTCATTCTTGATAGGACAGCTTACATTGTTGAAGCAATGAGACAGTTGGAGGATGAGGAAGTGCATACCAAATTATATAGAAACCCACTGAGCTCTACAGAAAACAACCTTTTGATCTTTTAGATGACGGAGTTCATGAGGGAATCTTTGATACAGATACATATACTTATCTATTGGTGTCTAACCCTGTGATTCCAATCTTTCATCACCTTTCCAAGGTACACAAATCCTTGGAGGAGGTGAGGGGAAGACCAATTGTATCTGGAATTGGCTCCCTCCTTGAACGATTATCTAGTTGGCTTTAATCATTGCTCCAACGTATAGTGTTCCAGCTTCCTTCATATCTGCGTGACACCAAACACTTGGTGTCCAATTTGCATAAGATTGGGTGGAATGACTCCTGCTTCTGGTTTATTATAGATGTAGTGGGTTTATATTCTGCTATCCCACATGATCTGGGGCTAGGAACTGTTTCTGACTTACCTGAGCACTCCAGCAATTATGACCCCACAATGATGTTTATTGGGATGTTTATTTTCAGAACCCTTGACTTCCTTTTGACGCACAACTTCTTCCAATTTGAGGGTGATTTTTATCTCCAGAATTGGGCTCGACCACAAGTAGCTGGCTAACAGTGAAGGGACACTATAAATGTAACTTTAGCAATTGTATTGCCTGTTCACACACATATGTAGGGTCTACCTTTAAATCCAGAAATACACAAAAGGCATACCACCATGAGAGCTGTAGTACTTATTCTCCCCAAGCCAAGAGGTGATGATAGGAATAGCAGGCTGCTATATAGAGAAGCGTTCTGGATCTTCCAGTTGTGAACCAGAAAGCCATTGGGATTAAACATTGCACGGAATGTGATTAATTACAGGAAACGGTTTTGATGCAACACATATAATCCACAGCATGCTTTTTCTATGACTTTTCTGGCTCTAGTGGTTCTTGTCCCTCTAATTAAACTTGATATTTTTAACTAATGAATAGATTTACATATATTCCCCAAAATATTTCTAGGGGTCCCTCCATTACTATCACTATTCATTGTCACAAGCTATGTTATAAGGGTTAAATGTATGCATTATTGGATAGAAACAAAAAAACAGTATTAGACTGAGGTTAGTGAATGTACACATTCTAATTTTTGATATTGTCAGTACTAGTCTTATATAATTTATGACACTATGTATTATAGAATTATTTAACATATCTGGTAGATCTTAGTGCTTGCATATATAATATATGTTGTCAGTCTTTAATTTTAATACCCTGAAAGTAAGGGCTTAAAGGATTGATGTCCCTTAAATTTTGTACTTAAATATTTAGCCAATGGTATCCAGCATACACTTGAGCCAATAAGGTTACAGCCTATTTAATAATGGCACTCTGTTTGTTTTTCATGTCTATGAAAAAGGCTTGCGAGCCAAAAAGCGTAAGATGTTCCAGTATATGCTGTTGTTTTTATAACAATTTTACCCTGTGTGTGTTTTCTAATAAATTTCTAATTTTAGCGATTTGAATGACTCGCTGGTGTCTTTGGACTATTGGCTCTTCCTCATAAGTCTGATGACTTTGGTAGCCTCAGATTCGGACAGTATAATTCTTTCATCTGACGCTGAAGTTGCAGCCATCAAATTTAAGCTTGAACACCTTCATGTACTGTTAAAAGAGGTTTTGGCTACTTTGGACAACTCCGATACTCCTGTCGTTGTCAACCCTAAGAAATCTAGAAAACATAATAAACGTTATGATGTTCCTTCCTCGGTGGAGGTGTTTCCTGTGCCAGACTGTGCTACGGAGATTATAGCACAGGAATGGGAGAAGCCAGGGGTACCTTTTTCCCTGTCTCCTGTCTTTAAAAAGATGTTTCCTGTTGCTGACTCCATTAAAGAGGCATGGCAAATGGTGCCTAAATTAGAAGGTGCCATGTCTACTCTGGCTAAGAGAACTACTATTCCTATTGAGGATAGCTGCTCCTCTAAGGATCCAATGGTCAAAAAGCTGGAGGCTTATTTGAAGAAGATGTTTATTCATCAAGGTCTCCAATGGCAACCTGTAGTGTGTATTGCCACTGTGAGAAGTGTGGCATTCTACTGGTTCTACTCCTTGTCAGATTCTCTTCAGGTAGAGACTCTCTTAGAGGAGATCCAAGACAGAATTAAGGCTCTTAAGCTAACCAATTCCTTTATTACCGATGCTCCATGCAGGTTATTAGACTGGGAGCAAAGATATCTGGATTCGCTGTGCTAGTCCGCAGGAAATTGTGGCTGAATTTATGGTCAGCTGATGTTTCTTCTAAGTCCAAGCTTCTGGCGATTCCTTACATGGGTACAACCTTTTTTGGTCCTGGTCTGGCAGAAATATTTTTTTCTATTACGGGTGGAAAAGTGTATTTTCTATCACAAGACAAAAAGAATAGACCTAAAGTTCATCAGAGTAATTTCCGTTCCTTTCGTAATTTCAAAGGAAAGTCCTCCTCATCCTCTTCCAAGCAGGAACAGTCTAAGTCTTCTTGGAAACCCAATCAGTCTTGAAACAAGTGGAAGCAATCAAGGAAACATGCAGCTGAGTCTAAATCAACATGAAGGGTTTGCCCCTGATCTGGGATTGGATCATGTGGGGGCAGACTTTCTCAGTTTCATTGGGCTTGGGTACGAGATGTCCAAGATCCTTGGGTTGTGGACATAGTATCTCAGGGTTACAAATTAGAACTCAAGACCTTTCCTCTCAGGGGCAGGTTTCACCTCTCAAGATTATCTGCAGACCAGATAAAAAAGAGAGGCGTTCTTGAAATTTGTTCAGGATCTTTCCTCCCTGGGATTGATAGTTACAGTTTATGTACTGGAACAGGACCTAGGTTTATATTCCAATCTGTTTGTAGTTCCCCAAAAAGAGGGAACTTTCCGACCTATTCTGGACTTGAAGTGTCTAAAAAAAATTCTTAGAGTATCGTCTTTCAAGATGGAAACTATTAGTGCCATTCTTCCTTTAGTCCAAGAGGGTCAGTTCATGAAAACCATAGACCTGAAGGATGCGTGTCTTCATGTTCCCATTCACAGGGATCATCACAAGTTCCTGAGATTCGCCTTTCTAGACAAACACTTTCAGTTTGTGGCTCTTCCATTTTTCCTTGCCACAGTTCCCAGAATTCTCTCAAAGGTTCTGGGGGCTCTATTGGCAAAGATCAGGTCTCGGGGAACTGTTGTAGCGCCATACCTGGACGACATATTGGTTCAGGTGCCATCTTTTCAACAAGCAAACTCTCATACAGAGATCTTGTTGTCTTTTCCCACAGTTGGAAAGTGAATCTGAAAAAGAGTTCCCTTGTTCCAACTACAAGGATAGTTATCTTAGGAACCATAATAGATTCCCTATATATGAAAATATTTCTGATGGAGGTCAGAAAATCAAAGATTCTTTCATTTGCCACTCTCTGCAATCTATTGTTCAGCCATCAGTGGCTCAATATATGGAGGTAATTGGTCTGATGGTTGCTTCCATGGATATCATTCTCTTTGCTTGATTCTATTTAAGAGCTCTGCAGTTATGCATGCTCAGGCAATGGAATGGAGACCATTTGGATCTCTCTCAGAGGATAGATATAGATCAGTCGAGAAGAGACTCTCTCCCATGGTGGCTTTCTCAGGAGCATCTGTCTCAGGGCACATGCTTCTGGAGACTTTCCTGGGTGATTGTGACCACGGACACCAACATGCTGGGTTGGGGAGCAGTCTGGGATTTGTTAAAGGCATAAGGACTATGGACTGGGGAGGAGTCTGCACTCCCCAAAAACATCTTGAAGTTGAGAGCAGTTTACAATGCTCTGATGGCTTTTCCTCAGTTGTCCTTAGCCCGGTTTATCAGGTTCCAGTTGGATAATATCACCTCAGTAGCTTTCATCAACCACCAAGGAGAAACTTGGAGTTCCTTAGCCATGAAGGAGGTGGCTTGGATTGTTCAGTGGGTGGAAGCTCACAATTGCTGTCTATCTGCCATCCACATTCCAGGAGTGGACAACTGGGAAACAGACTTCCTGAGCAGACAGACAGTTCATCCCGGGGAGTGGGCTCTCGATCCAGAGGTGTTCTCCAGGTTAACCCTCAAATGTGGGGTGCCAGAGTTGGATCTGATGGCGTCTCAGCAGAAATCCAAGCTTCCAAGGTATGGTTCAAGGTCAAGGGATCCGCAGGCCGCCCTAATAGATGCTCTGGCGGTTCCTTGGTATTTTAGTCTAGCATACCTGTTTCCTCTATTTGTTGTCCTTCCACAAGTCATTGCTCGTATCAAGCAGGACAGAGCATCAGTAATTCTAATAGACCAGGATCTGGTATGCAGACCTAGTGGAGATGTCATCTCTTCCACCTTGGAGGTTGCCTCTGAGGAAGGACCTTCTAACTCAGGGGCCATTCCTCTATCCAAATCTCGTTTCTCTGAAATTGACGTCTTGGAGATTGAATGCTTAGTCCTGTCTATGCGTGGTTTTGAGACCTTGACTCAGGTTTGTAAGTCTGTTACTAGAAATCTTTATCTTAAGGTATAGTGTAAATACCTTTATTGGTGTGAATCCAAGGGCTACTCTTGGAGTAGGGTCAGGATTCCTAGAATTCTGTCTTTTCTCCAGGAAGGTCTGGAGAAGCGATTGTCAGTCAGTACTCTGAAAGGTCAGATTTCTGCACTATCTATTTTGTTACATAAGCGTCTGGCAGATGTGCCAGATGTTCAATCTTTTTGTCAGGCCCTGGTCAGAATCCGGCCTGTGTTTAAGTCTGTTGCTCCTCTTTGGAGCCTTAACCTTGTTCTTAAAGTTTTGCAGCAGGCTCTGTTTGAGCCTATGCATTCCATAGATATAAAGTTGTTATCTTGGAAGGTTTTGTTTTGTGTTGCTATCCCTTCTGCTCGGAGAGTCTCAGAACTCTCAGCTTTGCAGTGTGATTTGCCTTACCTTATTTTTCAATGCTGATAAAGCAGTTCTTTGTACTAAATTGGAGTTTCTCTCTAAAGTGGTTTCAGATAGAAATATTAATCAGGAAATTGTTGTTCCTTCTCTCTGTCCTAATTTTTCTTCTCACAATTTAGATGTAGTGCGTGCTCTTAAGTTCTATCTACAGGCGACTAAGGATTTTCGCCAGTCTTCTGCCCTGTTTGTTTCTCAGGAAAGCGTAAGGGTCAGAAAGCTACTGCTACTTCTCTTTCACTCTGGTTAAGTATTATTCGTTTTGCTTATGAGACTGCTGGTCAGCAGCCTCCTGAGAGAATTACAGCTCATTCTACCAGGGCTGTCTCCTTTTCTTTGGCTTTCAAAAATGAAGCTTTTGTGGAACAGATTTGCAAGGCTGCAACTTGGTCCTTTCTGCACACTTTTCATAATTTGATACTTTTGCCTCGGTTGAGACTTATTTTGGTAGAAAGGTTCTTCAAGTGGTGGTGCCTTCTGTTTAGGTCTGCCTGTCTTGTTATCCCTCCCTTGTCATCTGTGTCCCCTAGCTTGGGTATTGGTTACCACTAGTAATTAAGTACGTCGTGGACCATATCTTATGAAAGGAAACAAAATCTATGCTTACCTGATACATTTATTTATTTCCGGATATGGTGAGTGCATGACCCCACCCTTTTATTTAAGACAGTTATTTTGACTAAACTTCTGGCACCTCTACACCTTTGTGTTATTCCTTTTTTTCCATTCCCCTTCAGTCGAATGACTGGGGTTTATGGGTAAAGGAGTGACACTTAACAGCTTTGCTGTGGTGCTCTTTGGCTCCTCCTGCTTGCCAGGAGTGATATTCCCACTAGTCATGGACTCACCATATCCGCAAATAAATAAATTTATCAGGTAAGCATAAATTTTGTTTTTTTTTCTCCTCTATTAAAACTGACAAATGTTGCATTTGAAGTTGTAGGATCAATTACAAAAATATTTTTGCATAAATTGTTTGTTCGTCACTAAATTATATACCCATTAGCTGTTTTTTTAGACACAAATATGTTCCTAAAGAGAGAACACCTATTTGTAGGTCCCGCAAATACCTGAATTCCTGCTGAAGAGTTTCACATATATGTAGGAGAACATTGTCCTGTTGTATGTGGTCAACCATTCATAGTCCTGTTTATTAATTTGAAAGCATTTCACATACTTCTAGCCTCTCTAGAAGGCCAGATGCTGCATTGTTCTGGGATTAAAAAGCTGGGGAAATTTTAATCACAGGGCAAGCCCTTCCCTCAGAATATGTTGGCGTGGGAGTGCCCCTGAGTTTGTATGGCACTTTATAACTCAGTGGAATATAAAGTTAATTGGAAATGTTGTGGGTCAGATATAGCAGTGAGAGCAGAAGCACATTTTTTTCTACATAAACACAAAGAAATTATAATTACTGTGCAATATTGGGTTACTTGTAATCCAGACTAAAAGATTGTCAGATCACCAAGTCTTCAAATGATAAAAGTTACACTAGACTTGCCTTTGTCTGTTTTAATTTAATTTCTACATAATACCCATATATCATCTTATTAACAAACATCATTAATTAAACATCATTAATTAAAATAGACTATATTTTAATGAAGTAAAAAAAAATGTTTATGTCCAAAGTGTTTAGAAATCTTAAATAGTCTCTGTAGCTATAAATAGTCTCTTTGCAATCTGTATTTCCAAAAATCAACAATAACTGTTTCCAATAACCAAAAAATTAAAGAATGCTCGCCAGTACTTCTATTTCCCTGGTGATCTAAAGCCACTTTTTACTCTGAAAACAGGGTGTCTCTCTCAATAAGGGGAGTATAGCCGCATACTGAATTTTCGTATGGGGAGGAGATTACAAAAGTGCGCAATAAAATTTGTATTTTAAAAATATTACAAAGCAAATCATTGAAACATTCACACACAAAAAAATGCAGGAAAAAAAATGTTTTGTTAAAGTGAATGTAAATTTTGATGCTAAAGTGCCCGGTTTTTAAAACTTTGATTAAAAACAGCGGCACTTTAATTCATCAATATTTTCATTTCACTCCTGTTGTGAAAAAAAACTTACTTTTTAATCTTCACAGCAGCTACAGCTTCCTCCACCTGTTTCAAAGCCTCTTCCTGGGTCTAAAATGAGGTATCTGGCTTCCTCCAATCACAGCAGTGAATCAGACACTGAATCCCCTGGGGGGGAATCTGTGATTGGAGG
Source organism: Bombina bombina (assembly GCF_027579735.1). NCBI lineage: Eukaryota > Metazoa > Chordata > Amphibia > Anura > Bombinatoridae > Bombina > Bombina bombina. The sequence goes on along the minus strand of NC_069504.1, from coordinate 190,209,218 downwards.
ATGACCTATCAATCATTTCTGATATCAGAAATGGCTTGTGAGACCGGAGGAAGCAGCAGCTGCTGTGAAGTTTAAAAGGTAAGTTTTTTGTCACAACAGGAGTGAAATGTAAATTTTGATGAATTAAAGTGCCCCAGTTTTTAATCAAAGTTTTAAAAACCGGGCACTTAAACATCAAAATTTACATTCACTTTAAGGTATATCAGAAATTGTAACAAATTCTTCACCAAAAATCATATTTTAAAAAAGGGGTAAATTTTGTATATAAATTACACAGGAATAAATCATATTAAATATGCTCAGTGGAATTCTTAATTTATGTACACTGGATGTGCAAAAATTAATAGAAATTTGTACTTTTAAGAACAAAATAAAAAGTGTATTTGTTATTTTTTTGTAAAATAGGCTGAACATGGGCATTCCGTGGGCCTATATGAAATTGTCTCTCTAATCCCAGCATAATTCTGTAAAGATTTTCACACTACAGATCTCACCATTTTTTCTTGCCAACTAAAAGGTGGGCAGTTTTTCTTAAAACACTGGAAATTCTTATAATCCTAATAGACAGACACATGCATACAAAAATATAGGTAGTTGTAAGATGCGCAATGTGATTTATATTGGCTGCAGGATTTACTTTTAAAAGTGTGCCCCCTGTTGAATGCTCACTTTGCTCTATGTGTCTCTTTCCAGTGAGCTCCATTACTTTAAATAGGAGACATCTCACCACTCAAAGGGACTGCCCCATTTTCATGATAATTCCACCAGGGCAGCCCCTGTGAGGGTCGGCGAGAAGAACCACGTCTGAAATTGCAAGTTTTCAATCCTGCATGACTTTCTGTCTATTTAGGGTCAAAATTTTGTTCTATTTCAGATATAGCCCTTAGATTTAGGGGCTGACTATCTGTTCCTTGCTAGATCTGGCACAATTTTTCAGGCTGCCCTGGTGGAATTATCTTAAAAAAGGGGCAGTCCCTGTCAGTGGCAAGATGTCTCCTATGGAAATTAAGGACAAAATTATCTAGCAAGAGTGGTTATTGCTATTAATTGGATAACACTTAATAGTAAACACTCTAATGTGGAATCACATTATGCCTGAAGAGGAACTGTTCATCTAGAAGTGAATTTGAATTCCATGCAAAACTAATGAGTGAGAGATTTCTAAAAAGAGGATACTCTAAGAACTTAATCAAATTTACTCTAAACAAAGTAAGGAAGCAGGATAGAAATGCCTTATTTTATTCTCCAAAACAACTGAAGGAAGAAAAGCAAAAAATTAGGTTTATAACCACCTATAACTGTCAGTGGAATACCATTAGAGAGCTTCTGACAAAAAAATGGCATTTGCTGACACTTTATGAAGGCCTAATGTAGTCTAAGTTGAATGACACAACTGTGTGATTTTCCAAGTACACTGCCGCTACCTAGGGCTAATTGGGACCTGTAATACTTGCAAGGTCCTCTCTATTCAATCTCCCAGAAGTAAGAGGGAGAGTGCAGATGTGGCCTTTGACAAAGCAGGAGCGCGAAATGTACGTCAGGCGTTTTGTGGCATAGTTTGGTCCTGCCAGGTGCCCTTGGTGAATCATTTAAATCTGGTAATATTGTTTTTATTTGTTTTTCCTATATCAGACTGGTACAGGAACACTGAGTTATTTTTAAGTAATTGCACTGGAGTTACACGTGAGTATAGCAGATCGCCAACCCCTTTTGCTCCCTTGGGAGACTTAAGAGTCACTGGTAGACTGAAGTGATGGGCCTTTTGTTTCGTGTGACCCAGTGTAACGGGGATAGTTATCTATCTTGTACTTGCCTGATATTAGGCCTAAGTTTTGTTATTTACCGTATTTGCCTTTATATGACTAGTATTGGGAATTGGATCATTCATGCCCCTGTATTTGCATTTTTTAGTTGTTTTTATTACATTTCTATTTTTTATCTCTATGTAATAAATAAAAGTTCAGTTTTATTTACGCTTTTTTTGTTTTGAGGGCTGAGACTCCTTTCTTATTTCCAGGCCTATTTGAGTCTATTTCTTCTGAGTGCTTAGGGAATGCTCCTTTTTTTCTTTCTTTATTTTTGTGGTAACTGGCATCAGAGGCCCACCCACCTGCTAGACTAGGGCTCAAGTAACTCGCTGCCACTGCTTTAGCTGCTATTGTGCTTTAATTTGAGCATGGCATGATGGTAGTCTCCATGTCGTGCACGGTATTTAGCATAATGTCAACAGATTCAGCAGCACAAGACAATATCTTGGTGCCCCTCGCTGTTACTGTCCCCCAGCACTGCAGCGGGCAGCCTGTGTGGGCGGTGTTGGGAGTCACGGCTACTAGTCCACATGTATAGGGTTTGAGTTAACCGGTTAAAAATGTATACTAATTTTGTGTGCCTGGTTATCACCACTAGAAAATATTGGTACTTTGTATCTTATTTGTTGAGTATATATCTTTAAGTTCTTCCATTTAAACCTTTTTTTGTTTGGTTTTATTTTCGTTATAGTGGATTAAAATGAATATCCATTCTTTTCACATATTTTGTCACCTAAAAAGATATCTGGGTGCACACCCTAGTGAAATCTGCTGTGCACGCCTATGATTAACTCAGAGAATATTAGAGCAGCTTATTCTGTCTCAACGGTTTGCACAAATACCTGCACTAACTTGATTGCACAGCTGCATTATAGAAGGAACTAATTGCGAGTTCTCTGCAACTGTTTGTAATAAAGAATGACACTCAGCTCGGAATTGCAGAAGGAACTAATTGTGAGTTGTGTGCAAATTTTGTTGTAAAGAATGACTCTCAGCTCTGGATTACATAAGGAAGTAATTGCGAGCTCTGTCTTAGCATTATGAGACAAATGAATTGCTGAAATTCAATAATAAGTGAGAGGTTAATAATTCAGTGTTATTTCTGAGAAGAAGTGGTTGAGCATTGCATAAATCACAAAGAGTGATCTCTAGCTTCATTCACAAGTAGCAAAGGGTTATTACCTCAGTTCAATTCTACCAAATAGGGAATTGCATAAGGTAGGGTTACCTCAAAGTATGTTGCAACAACAGTTATGTAATTCATTATTTCATGAGCTCATGAAGGTATACTGTTGTCATAAGGTGTTATAAGATGTTATTGTAAATATAGTAGACGTTTGTATTATTATTATATTGTATGTTATTGGTTAAACAACTTTATGATAACTAAATCAACATTTTATTCGAAGTTTTTGTTTGTGGTTATTACATTTTCTGTACTAAAATCTTATAGGATCCCACACCCTATTACTCTAGAGTAGGGGTCAGTAACCTTGGCACCCCAGATTTTTATGATGCTGAGACAATTGTTATGCTGTCTGAGCATCATGGGAAATGTAGTTCCAAAATATTGTGGGTGTCAAGGTTGCTGACGCCTGCTCTAGAGCAACCCCTATATATGGAGGCCCTGCTTCATATAGGCACCCCTTCTGAGCCCAAATTTAGTTTCACTACTCCCACTCTACAGAACCTTGGCTGTCACAAACACAGGTGCACAGCATTATACTATTACTTGCCTCAGGGAGAGTTAGGAAAAGGGTGTTACATATAACAATAGCCTATGCCAAATCTGTAATAACACTCTGGTCACATTTGAAATTGACATTAGGGCATTTCTGCTTTGGTAGCATTCCTGCAATCAGTGGCGGCTGGTGACTTTTGAAGATGGGGGAGCACTAGCCCCGCCCCTAAGATGGTTCCGCCCATTTTAATGTGTGTGTGTGTATATATACACATACACACACAGTATATATATATATATATATATATATATATACATACAGTATATATATATATATATATATATATATATACACATACATACATACAGTCTATATATATATATATATATATATATATATATATATATATATATAAGCATTTCAAGACTAAAATTGTTTGCATGTAAATCATGGCAGCAGTGATTTCAACATCATGAGCCTTCTAATCAACTCATTCTGACAATGCAATGGTGCAGCCAGTCCCCCAGGAAAATATGCAGTATTGCAGTTGGTAAAAATTTTAACTGTACAATAATTTCCCATTGCCTTAATAAGTTATCAAAAAGGCATAAACAAGGTGAAATTTGTTATTTCTGTCTTGAACTGGTAGTACTGGTCTGGTAAAGAACTAATTATTAACAAGATCCGTTTTCCCCTGTAGGCTGCCAAATTTGCCTGAGCTGAGGTCAAAAGAATAAGAAGAAATGAAATGAGATAGAATGGTTATTAAGTCTGCAGTACTGTTCCCTCAAAATACATTAAAAAGGTCATCAAAATATTATGATAATACTTTTTGATGACTTTTTTAATGTATACTGAGGGAAGGGAATAGTACTGCAGTCTTTTGACCTCAGCTCAGGCAAATTGTGCAGCCTACAGGGGAAAACGGATCTCTTGTTAATAATTAGTTCTTTTTGGTACTAGACCAGTACTACCAGTTCAAGACATAAATGACAAATTTCACCTTGTTTATGCTCTGACACTAACCTTACCAACCAAGTTACCGGTCCCGGTTTGTAACTATCAGGTCCATCTCGTCTTTGCCGCCTGACTCAATCAGAGCTGAGTGCTGAGTTGCTGACAGAGCCAGCCGCAGCTGCACACACACAGTGTTTGAGCTCCTCTCAGCTCAACGACTATCTCCGCAATGAGATTTCGTGCCGTTGAGCTGGGAGGAGCTTGTCGAGCGTCATCACGTGACTGTGAGTGATGACGCTCTTCTCTGTCACTGGCTGCTGCTGGCCTGCTGCCTGTCTCTCTCTAACACCTCCCACCCCTCGCACAGGCTGAAGTGTGCGAACAGGGGATGGGGAGGCTGGGAGCTGCGCAGCAGGCGATTTTAGAATGTGCAAAGCACAGTGCCATAGCTTAGGCTATCGCACGTTCGGTTAGGGCTTAGCTTAGTCTTAGATAGACAAATTTAGTACAGGGGCCAGGCAGGCTGAGGCTACAGGCTAATACTGTATTGTATAATATTATTTATACTGTCACTTTTACATCTACATGATCATGATCAGATCATTAAATAAATTAAATTAAAAAAAAATAAGTTTATATTGTATTTTGTTCTGGGGGTAAAAAAATATAATTTTTTCAATAGGGGGCTATTGGAAAAATTATATATTTTTTTCTGTTTTTTTTTTTCTTCTGGGATGCTGAGGGGAGCATGTGCGAGTGTGCTCAAATGGAGGAGCCTCCACTGCCTGCAATTAACGTCTGTTAACAAAAATGTCATTAGTATGAGTGATCATTGTTTCAGTTATAACTTTTATCGTGTAAAGAACCTGCTGAGCATATATCTATATTCTCCCCACACTCTCAGACTTTGTTCTTGCGCAGACAATTGTTGGCAATGCTCATGATTTCTGCATATGGGTACACAGGGCAAATCAACATATACTCCATGCACAGTAAAAGCTATAACAAACAGTGATAACTTTTATAAGGTATTTTACAGAAATTATTTTATCCAAAAATAGAATTGCACTCATGCACATTTCAATATTATCTAAAATGTCCCTTTAAAATGATCCCAACAATTACTGTTGGAACCATTAAACTAGAGCATAAAATTAGACCTTGATTTCTTATGTACAAGCCATGGAAAGGATTTGCAACATTTAGAAAATAAATTTTGCCCCATGGTTGTTCATGCAGCCGGCATTGATAAGTTTTGGCTGACTTACCATTCATGTTCTTGAGCAATCGGTTGCATGAGAGAAGGTGGCAGCAGTTGCTGCCTAGCAAGCCCTAAAAACAAGTGGACAGACTCCTTGGCTGGGAACATTGTCTGACCATAATTTGATAAATGTACAGAATAGATTCATAGATAATATAGTCCAAAATAAAAACATTTTTTTCTTATAATACAAGTTTCTTTTAAATGGTTGCTGACATACATTTGGATTCAATTCCACCTGAATTACCTTCTGATATTTATCTGCTGGTTTATTGTGGGTTTTCTAATTCAAGCCCATTACAATGTATTTATGGGCTTCATTTATCTAAGGCAAAGAGAATTCTCTGTATAATTCTCCTATGTGTTCTCCTCAGCTATCCTTTAGAGAAGAGCATCTGTTGGCTCAAATTTATCAAAAAAATGTTTTTTTTTTCCTTTGCGTTTTACAATAGGAGTGCTGAGGAGACCTAAAGATAAATTTCTTTAGTCGTTTTAGTATCTACGTCTTATTTATCTTTGCAAATAAGCAAATATTCTCCATGTAAGTCACATATAAACCAATAGAAATATTTATACAGCCCCCCTAGCAGCTTTGTTAATGCCCCTCTTCAACAAACTGTCATGGAAGAAAATAGGTCTACATTTTCATTGTTTTTGTGCATCTATTTTATTGCTTCTTTTATATCTTATTTGTATCACCCCAATACATATTATTTTTGCATTCCAATATAAATTATTATTGCACTCCATTATATATATTTTTATAACCCCAATACATATTATTTTTACATTCCAATACAAATTATTATTGCGCACCAATAAACTATTGTTGAGCTTTGTAGATATTATTTTTGCACCTTGTAGAGCCCTTTTTTTTGTAACATTGCTTCTACACTTGGTAGAGAATATATTTCTAAAGCTGTTCAACTTCTCAACAGTATCTATGGAGAACTTTAATGCACACATTTGTAGGAGAACTTTTCACCCTCTATAGGAGAATATAAATGATAAATGTATACCTAGAAGAATTAATGAGACAAACTATATGAAATACACTTAAAAGTGTTGCCACTTTGCTGTACTGTATTATATTTGCTGTTTCCCATGTTTCTGTATGTGGCAGAGTCAGCCTTTATGGATCAGGCTGAAGAAGTGCAATTATTCATTTATATCTAATATTTTGTGGTGGTGGTAAAAGTTGGGCTTATTTTTTTATTTTATTTTTTTTAGTTCACTTTAATTATTTGTCACACTTTACTTTTCCTTTGGCCATGCATCTTTTACTTATATGAAGAGCTCTGAAAATAATTTTTACATGTTTATTTAAATAAAAAAAACAAAATTATATGATTATTTTCAAATTGATTTAGCAGTCCCGCTTTCGATTGGAACAGCTTTGAAATCAATAAAAAACAAAAAAACAAACCAGAGCTGCTTTCTGATATTTAATAATAATTGGTCAAAAGGCTGGAGCCAAGGCTATAACTGGTGTAAGACTTAATAATAGACGTATGATTTATATTCAGAGGTATGAAAAACAAATACTAATTTTGCTGTATTCTTTGTATTCGTTTAGAAATGCAAAACGAATGACCCCTTTAACAAATAAAGAAACTAATACATTTACACAACAAAACAAAATAGTTAATTAATTCATTTAAATAAAACAATTACTCTAAAAGCAGGAAAGGCTTTTCTGCAGGTGCACAATACTTCAGATTTACAGTTTTATACTATTCAATAGAATACCAGCAATGTCCTAGTTAGTTGATTGATTTATGTGTCAGCCAATAAATATGCAAGCTTCACTTTTGATCTTGGCTATTCCTGAGCCAATCAAAAATGCTGGTCACATGACCCAGCTGTACAATTAACGTTGCTGATTGGCTCAGGGCAGTTTCCTCTTCGGCTCAGTAATTTTTTGTTGCTTCTGACCAGTACTTTAACTATGTGTAAGACTCCTTTACGAGGTTTAAACACTTATATTTGCAGGGTTAAGAGTGATAAAAGGACATGCTCTAATGAATAAGTGCTTGTAATTTTTTCCCTTTAATGGCCCTTTAAAGTAATAGTAAATGTGGACATTTTGAAACCGTTTTTTTTTTTTTAAAAACTATGTCAGATAAATACTTAAACTGCTAAGTTATATATATTTTTCTAATTCTGTTATGCTACAGGCCTTTTTTTAAGTGCCATATGGCATGCAATGTGATTGGATGATGCACAGAAAAGAAAAAGTAGTCAAGTGAGGGGCGAATAAAGTGAGGATAAGAAAAGGGTATCAAGGGGGAGGCGCCACTGCTGGCTGCCACACTTTCCTCAGGCTCCTGACCTCTTCTGGATTTATCTTAATTTTAACCTTCTTACATTCAAAATTCATCATAATTATTTCAAGGACCAATACCAACTCCACATAACACACAACTAGACTCATAAAAATTGAACGGATGACATTGCTAAAGTGAGATACTCAACGGATGGAAATATACTCCCACCGGACCATCTTACTGCCAGAAAGAGATACCTTCAGCTGAACACCACAAACAAGGTACACTTAAACTAAAAAAAGACAAAAAAAAAAAAAAAACACAGACTCAACCCATGCACAAATTGGGTTTTGGATTTATTCATCCATTTAGTAATGCTCAGATTTCATTTCTAAACACAAGAAAAACTAATTGATGAAGTCTATTTTACTAAAATACATTTTTAGTTTTAAAACCCCTGCATGCTTTCTTATCTGTTATCTACAATGCAGCCTGAAGTGCAAAATCTCACACCTCACTCTGGCCTGAATACTATAGAGCAGGGCAATGTAACCAGCCCCCACTGCTAACATTCCTACAAATACTAGAAGCTATTTTAACCCCTTCACTGCAGAGGGAATGACCACCTATACGCCCTCACATCTGCACTCCTTAAGACCCCAAAAAGCAGTGGCAGCACTCAGTCCCTCCCTAGTGGCTACCCTAAAATCACTCAGCATTTTCAAAGGGACTGACAGGGGCTGTCGTGGAGGAAAATCAAAATGTAAAGTTCTATATCCTGACACTATCACAGCTGCCCCACCACCCTGTCCACCCACAAGCCCAATTGAAGTGATCCAACCTAAAAGCCACAAAAAACGCACTATCAAATCAAGAAAATCTCTTTGTGTGATCCCTATCAGAAGACACGCTGTCTCCAAAGTACAGAGCAAAAACTCAGAATCCCAAGACTGTCCTATCAGAGCAATCCTATGCAATGCCAGATCAATAAAGAACAAAACAGCTATTATTTCCGACCTTATTGAAACATGCAAATTAGCATGCATCACAGAATCATGGTTAGATGAAAATGCAGGGCCTATTCCAGAGGCAGCTATTCCAGACAATTACACAGTGTTCCACCGCCTGAGACAAGATTGCAAGGGAGGCAGAGTTATGATCTGTGCAAAATCATCCTTAAATCCCAGACCAACATCAGTCCACAAAACCCAATCTTTTGAATGTGTATATGTGATTCCGAATACTGCTAATATACAGACCCCCAGGAGATGGGAAGAGATTTCTTCAGGAACTCCCAGACCTTTTGGCTGGCTTAATCCTTGAACACCCCAGATGGCTTATATTAGGAGACTTCAACACTTGGATCGACAACACCCTATCCCTGCTTGGGCAGGATCTCCTCAGCTTGATGAGTACACTCGGCTTTACATAAATCGTCACCACTCCATCCCACAGAAAAGATCATACACTTGATCTAGTGTTTCAGTCTGGACTAGAAGTGTCACCAGTAACTGTAAACCCAGTTACCTTGTCAGACCACCACTCCATTCACTTCTCCATTGTATCACAATCAACCAGACACCAGCCTCAGAACCTGGTCAAACACCGCTCATTAAAAGGGGTGACACCACTGGATGTAGCATCACATATGGATCTAAGTGAACTAATGGGCACCTGCGAAGACCCCAGCTCCTTAGTCCGACTCTACAACAAAACCATGAGAGACATTCTAGAAAGCATTGCTCCATCACGCATACGTACTGTCCAAACCCACAACAATGCACCGTGGTTTGATAGCTCCATCAGAGAAATGAAAAGAACAGGACCTAAGCTCGAGAGAAAGTGGCACAGAACACATGATCCAGAGGATAAAGCCGCTCTTACCAAACATCTAAATAAATATCAATCCAAGATAACTCAGAAAAAATCTTCATTTTTATCACGCAAAATTGCACTCTCCCAAAATAGACCTAGGCAACTGTTTCGCACAGTAGAAAGGCTCTGCAAACCAGCATGCATGCTTAGCCCTACCAACTTTTCTCAGGATAAATGTGAAGCATTTGCGAACTTCTTCAGAGACAAGATTTCCTCAATCCGAACCACTATCACAGCAGGCCAAACAGTTACACACCAGAACCACTACAATGGAATGCCAGATTGCCCCAGTTTATGGGCCACTTTTACAAATGTGGGTATAAAAGGAGTTAAAAACACCATACAAAAGTTGCACCCTACTACGTGTGACTTAGACCCTGCTCCAGCTCAGCTCATATCTGGATGTATTCAAACACTCGCCCCAGTCCTCACAAAAATAGTGCAGTGTTCACTAAAAACAGGAGACTTCCCAGATCCTCTAAAAGAAGCTGTGGTAAAACCACTCCTAAAGAAACCTTTATTAGACCCAGACTGCATGACTAATTACAGACCAGTATAAAACCTCCCATTTCTGGGGAAAGTAATTGAAAAAGTAGTGGCAACTCAACTGGAAGTGATATGAAAAATAGTAGTGAGAGACAGCACCTTTTCAATCAGGGGCACAGGAAAGGGTTAGCCAAACCCCAATGTCAATCTCAAAAAGGTAATTTTCCAGCCTCCAATAGATTTTTAAAAGACCTTTATTAGTTTCTTACAGGGTCCATTATAACAACGACGTTTCAAACCTATACCAGGAAACATGATTAAGAACCTGGTATAGGTTTGAAACGTCGTTGTTATAATGGACCCTGTAAGAAACTAATAAAGGTCTTTTAAAAATCTATTGGAGGCTGGAAAATTACCTTTTTGAGAACTCAACTGGAAGCCCATCTATCACGCCTAAACATATTTGATCCTTTCCAGTCAGGCTTCAGATGCTGCCACAGCACTGAAACAGCGCTAGTCTGAGTGCTAAATGATCTCCTCATGGCAAGAGATAAAGGTGATTACTTCATTCTAATCCTCCTGGATCTCTCAGCTGCATTTGACACCATTGACCATAGGATTCTAATAGAGTGCTTGCAGTACATCTGTGGTCTAGGAGGCACAGTCCTTAACTGGTTTAAATCTTAACTCGCTGGTAGATCACAGAGAGTAATATCAGGATCAAGCTCATCAGCACCAACAGAACTGGCCTGCAGAGTTCCACAAGTATCTATCCTGTCTCCCATGCTATTCGCAATTTACTTACTACCACTGAGGGACATCATTAACCGACATGGCCTAAGGTATCATTGTTACGCTGATGCCACACAACTCTACTTCTCCTTTGCTCCAGATACTACAGACCCAGCATGC
>NC_069504.1:190050470-190192970 GCF_027579735.1 Bombina bombina | reverse complement strand
TTAACCTTAAATCTATAGGTAGTATATTCTATTCAAAGTTTTAAGCTTCTTTCTTTTTCTGGAGCAAGTTGTTATTCCAATATTGCAGCAATACCGTCATTGCCGCTAGTTCTCTAACTGGAATCTCGACAATTTTTTATTTTTTTTTAAATCAGCTTTATTATGTAAATTATGAAGTAAAGTTACAGTTTCTGGAGACGCAGCTCCATATTCATTACAATGCACGTGTAATAATACTTATAGCGATTTTTAAGCTAATTAAATTTTAACAAAACAATTTAACTTTGGACTGGAACAACCCACGTCGACAGAAGAACAATCTCACCGTAATTTCTATGTGTAATTTTGTGTAAAGAGGAGTTGATTTCTGATCGTTCTCACTTTTCTATATGACTGTAGAAATTGCATGGGACTGTGTTGTAGTCTTGACACTATTGTCGATCTAGTTATATGTGAACTCAGAACAAAGTTATCTATTCTTGAGGTACGATTCCCATGTTGTCAGGATGTCTGAGTATATGTCTAGTTTATCGTGTTTTAGGTAGTATAGTTCTTCAAGATGGATTGACTCAGATACCTTCTGTACCCACATTTCAAGTGTGGGTGGGTCTTTTGATTTCCAATTCTTGGCTATCAAGAATTTTACACTGTTAGACATGATTGAAAATAATTTGAGAAATGGTTTATGTTTTATCTTAGGGGGTTTATTTAATAGCCAAAGTAGTGGGTCTAACGGGAATTGTAGTTCTAATATATCTTCCACTTCAGCAATGATAGATCTCCACAGATTTTGTATAGCTGTACACCACCACCACATGTGGATCATACCACTATTGACGTGGCCGCAGCGCCAGCATTTGTTACTAGCTCTGTGGAATAAACTGTGAATTTTTTGGGGTGTGTAGTACCACCTGTGAAGTATTTTTAGATTAATTTCCAGAGTGGCCATGGAGACGGAGGTTTTTAGTGGGGATTGGGCTATCTTCATACCTATGTGTGGTGGGATTATGATTCCTATTTCTTTTTCCCAACTTTCCAGGTATGGGAGGGGATGTCCTGGGAATGGGGTAATCAGAATCTTATATATCAGTGATAGCGTATGTCGAACTGGGGGGCTCCTAATACATAATTGCTCGAAGTTAGTTAACGGTCTAATCATGTTTGGAGATTGTTTGTGTGTAGTGAGAAAGCTATGAATACGCCTATATGTGTACCAATTTTCAAGACAGGTAAAGCCTTGTTGTGTTAGTTCGGTTTGTGATTTAATCTGCTCGTTTTGTATGAGCCAATATATCGGGAAGTCACAGATATGGGAAGGGTAGCAGTGTTTCTCTATACTTGGGCCCAAATTAAATTCACCGTTAGCTACTAAGGATGTGAGAGGAGAGGGTCTAGAAGAGAGGTTCAGAAAGTGTATCAGTATTTTATTCCACATCTTGTATGTTTCTGATATCAAGGGGTTGATGTCTAAGTGTTTTATTTTGTGTGTTGGGAATGTCCAGCAATGTCTACTAAGATTTGGGGTTTGGAAAATTCCATGTTCCATACCCACCCATCGTTTAAACTTTCCATGTATATTCCAGTCAATTATTCTTTGCAAGAATATTGCGTATCTATAATAGGTTATATTAGGTAGGCCAAGCCCCCCCTGTGTTTTGGGTAGAGACATAAGCTGTTTATTGATTCTAGGGTGTTTCTTGTGCCATGTGAAATCATTGAGTGCTCGCTGTAGTGAGTTTAAGTATTTGTCCGTTAGGGGGGTTGGCATAGTTTGTAGAATGTACAGTATTCTAGGGAATATATTCATCTTTATCACATTGATTCGGCCTAGCCAAGACAGGTTCTTGGATCTCCAGCTTGATAGGTCTCGTATGATTTCCCGTTTAATCCTGTCATAATTGAGTTGGTGCATAGTTTCTATAGACGTGGTAAGGTAAATTCCTAAATATTTAAGAGACACCATGTTCCATTTAAATGGGGTAAGTTTCTCAGCTATTTTCTTTTTATGTGCGTCTAATGTGATATTGAGAATCTCAGATTTAGGAATATTTACTAGGAAGTTCGATTGAGTGTGGAAGCTGTCTAATTCTTTTACTAGTAATGGTAAGGATATTTCTGGGTTGGTTAATGTAAAAAGAATGTCGTCTGCGAACAGAGAGATTACATATTTCTGATTATCTATTGTAACTCCCTCAATCCCTGGGTGTGATCGAATTTTGGCTGCTAAGGTCTCTATTACGCATACAAATAGCAAGGGGGATAGCGGACAGCCCTGTCTCGTCCCATTAGATATTTCGAATGAGTCAGACAGTGTTCCATTTATTTGTATTTTCGCACTTGGGTGGGCATAGGAATCTCGACAATTTTAGTGTTAGGCTATCTCGTGATTCCATTTAAACAAATGCATAAACAAAAGGCAAAAGCAAAAACAAAAGCAACTTTAACAAACGTAGTAATCCCGGCGGTCTTTGTATGATTGTTATGATCTTTATTTTGTGTTTCAAGTCAGTATTTCTGCTCACCCCCCTCTCATTTATAGGTATATTTCATTAGTCATCTCTGTGTGCCTGCCATCTCATTGTCATGTAGTCAAACTGCTCTAATTTGTTAGTTTGAAGGAAATGATATCTTTCCAATAAGAGTGTGCTATCTACTTGTTGTTTCCATGAGGAAATATCTGGGGTCACATTGGATTTCCATTTCTGAGGGATTAAGATTTTGGCGCTATTCAGCATTATGTACAACAATGACTGTTTTGACTCATCCTTGGTATTTGGAAGTTTATGGAGTAATAGAACGTGTGGCTCTATCGGTATTTGCGTAGACAAAGTTTTGTTAATGTGAGTGATGACATCTCTCCAGAAAGTGCCCAATTTATCGCACTGCCACCATATATGTAACATGTCTGCGCAGCTGCCGCAGCCCCTCCAGCAATATTTACTGGCATTCTTGTATATTTTCTGCAAGCGCTGCGGTGTTAGATACCAACGGGACAGAAATTTATAGTTCATCTCTTGGATTTTGACAGAAGATGACACTTTTTTATGTAAAAGAAAGATCTTTATCCATTCTTTAGGGGTTATATCTATACCTAGTTCTGAGGCCCACTTATGACAATAGGACGGGAGATTGTCTTGACCTGAGTCTGTCAAGCATTTATACAGTAATGATATGGTGTGGCGAGGATAGTTTGGCGATATGCACAGGTTTTCAAAAGATGTTAGTGGGGGTGTTATATTATTTCTAAGCTTGTGGGTATTTAGATAGTGTGCTAGTTGTGTATGCGCATACCAGTTTAATTGTACTGTTGTTATAGAATCTATAGCCTCTTGCAAGGGGAGGAGTTTACCTTTAGGTGCCATGCACCTCAGAATCCTATCTTTCAGTTGTGAGGAGGTATCTCCACCTACCTTACAATTTGGAAGGAATGAGAGCTTGGGGTTTTTGATGAGTGGGGTTAATGGTGCGGGCCTTGTAGTAATGTGTGTGCTGGTGTTAATAGTTGCATCCCACTGCGAAAAAACCTCAGATAACAGAGGATATTTTTGTATTATTTCTGGTCTATGCGGTGGTAATAACCATGCCAACCCACCCACATTTTCTGTTTTCAGGATTTCCCTGTCTAATTGAATCCACTGCTTGTTTGTGGAATTGTGGCTCCAATCAATTATTCTATGGAAAAGTGTTGCTAAACGGTATTGAAGGATGTGCGGTAGTCCCAAGCCCCCCCTTTCTCTCGTCAAGTAGAGCGTTTTTTTGGGCACTCTAGGTTTGATGCCATTCCAAATAAATTTTTCTATATTACCCTGTATTTGGGTGAGGTATTCCTTTGGAAGTGCAATGGGCAATGTCTGGAGTATGTATAATATGCGGGGTAGGATATTCATTTTCACTGCATGTAGTCTCTCTA
Organism: Bombina bombina; assembly: GCF_027579735.1. Taxonomy (NCBI): domain Eukaryota; kingdom Metazoa; phylum Chordata; class Amphibia; order Anura; family Bombinatoridae; genus Bombina; species Bombina bombina. Next base: position 190,189,060 of record NC_069504.1, on the reverse strand, counting down.
TCCATGATAGTGATTTGCCTTTCCAATTGGACATGTCTCTTGTTATATTGCTAAGTAACAATTTAAAATTGGCCATATATAGATCTTGATGATTTTTGGTTATCAATATCCCTAAATATTTTATCTGATTCTGTTGTAATTTAAGGGGGCATTTATCTATTAATTTGTTCATAACTTGCATAGAGGTGTTTACATTTAGAATTTCAGATTTAGTTAGATTGAGATGAAAGTTAGATACTTTGCCATATTCTTTAAAGATGTGCAACAGCGCAGGTAATGATGTTTCTAGATTGGTCAAGGTGAGTAAGATATCATCTGCGTACATAGCGAGCTTGTATTCTGTCTTGGTTGTGTGTACTCCTTTGATTTTTGGTTCTGATTGCCCTGGCTAATACCTCTATGGTCAACGCAAACAATATAGGCGAAAGGGGACACCCCTGTCTAGTGCCATTTCTTATTGTGAATGGGTCTGAGAGGATAGAGTTAGTTTTGACCCTTGCTGTAGGGTTTGTGTAAAGAGAGAAGACCTTGTCTACGAAGCGCTCTCCTATATTCATAGTAGACAGGGTGGCCCTGAGAAAATCCCAGTCCACCCTGTCAAAGGCCTTCTCTGCATCTGTGGATATAAGAGCCATAGCCTGGTTTGTGTTTTTAGCATGTGCCATCAATTGTAAGACTTTTAGCGTGTTGTCCCTCGCCTCCCTGCCTGGTATAAAGCCTACTTGATCAGGTGCAACTAAATGTGATAGCAATGGGTTTAATCTGTTAGCCAATATTCTTGCCATTATTTTTATATCCGTGTTCAGGAGGGATATGGGCCTAAAATTTTTGGGTATGTCAGGGGATCTGCCTGGTTTTGGCAGTACCGTGATATGAGCCTCAAGCATAGAAGCAGGAAGGACTTTTCCCTGATCTGTTGTGCCAAATAGTTTCTCCAGCATCGGGGCAAGAATGTCTACAAATTTTTTATAGTACTTGGTGCTAAACCCATCTGGGCCTGGACTCTTCCCAACGGGGAGTGCCTTTATTGCTGCCTTTATTTCCGTTACATTAATGGGTAGATCTAAGGACAGGGATTGTTCTTTGCTCAGTTTGGGTAAGTCTATCTTTCCTAAGAATTTAAAGATGGCTTCTCGTTTATTACTTGATATTCCTTCTATGGATTCAGTGTCAGCGATGTTGTATAGTGCTGAGTAATATGTTCGGAATCTTTCTGCGATTGATTTGCTATCAAATTGAGCCTGGCCTGTTTTGTTTTTAAGAAAATGTATATGAGATTTCATTTGTTTATGTTTGAGCGATCTGGCTAAGAGTCTGCCAGCTTTATTTCCCTGGTCATAGTATTTTTGGTCTGGCTGAGACTATTAGTGAGCTCTATGTTTTGGGGGTCTCTTTTATGTTCCTGTTCTTTCTGACATAACTCTTGTAAGAGAGATCTATATTTGTTTCTGTTTTGTTGTACTAGGTGAGCTTTATATTTCAGTAGTTCCCCCCTTACTACACATTTATGAGCTTCCCAAATAGTTGACCATGACATATCAGGGGTGATGTTTGTCTCAAAGTAGTCTATCAGTGTTTTCTCTATTTTGGGCTGTAAGAGTGGATGATCCAATAAACTATCATCCAGTCTCCACATAAAAGGTATTAATGGGCTATCAGGCCATTCCAATAGGCACAGGACTGGAGCATGGTCTGACCACGTCTTAGCCAGTATGGATACCCTTTTAATGGTAGTGAGACCAATAGAGTCTGTAAGAATATAGTCTATTCTTGAGTATACACTGTGGGGTATGAATAGAAGGTATAGTCCCTGGTAGTGGGGTGATGGATACGCCATGTATCATGTAAAGTCAACGATCTAATTTGGGTAAATATGCCTTTAATATCTCTCTTAGGGATATTGGTGGAACCGGTGGAAGTGTCCAGAACCGGATCAAAGGGGGTGTTAAAGTCTCCGCCGACTTTCAATGTACCCTTGGTATGCTCAAGGAGTTTGTTAGAGAGCTTGCGCATGAATGTCAGCTGTTGCTTATTAGGGAAGTATACGTTAACCAAAGTGACAGGGCGCCCGTACAGTAATCCTATAAGGATAAGGGTTCTCCCCTCTGTGTCTTTCTCTATATTTAAGATTTCGAGCGGGATATCATTTCTAATTAAGATACCTATGCCATTCTTTTTGGTAGGGCCAGAGGAGAAATGAACTGTGTTATATTTTGTATGGAGCCATTTGGGCTCGTGACCTTTTTTAAAATGTGTCTCTTGTATTAGAATAATCGCCCCTTTTTGCTTATATAGATCATTTAGTATTATAGAGCGTTTGTGAGGAGTGTTAAACCCTTTAACATTGACTGTTATAATGTTAATGGGATGCGCGGTTGGCATATTAGGTATGTTGAGATTTGCCATGTAGTCTCTATTAGTATATTTCGTATTATATGAGCTGCACAGAGTCTTAAGTGAGATATTGGAATGGGGGGACACCTATTTTGTGTGAATGAGATTAATGGACGTGGACAGCCCTCCGAATAATGCACTGGTTGTGAATATGTTATGTGGGCCGCCGGGTATTGCCAGAGCTATTCGTGACAGGTGTCAATACAATAACAGTCAATTCCAATAATATTCAGTAAATGATTATTGCCTCAATTAACAAGCATACATATAGCGACTCCAATCAAATCTGAATTTAAAACAATAACAACTGTGGTGGAACAAAACAAAGGAGGGTAGAGTCTTTTTCTCCCCCTCCACAGCAACCTTTTGATGTGTTATAGAACATGTCTGTAAGCAAATGGCGACCAGTTACTTATCTGCTCACTGGGCCTCTATTGTTCGGGTGCGGGTGTAAGCCTCTGCTGCATTTCCGTGTAGTGCTAATGTCTTGACCTGGTGTAATACGTTTAAACCTCTATTTTGTGGTGTGTGGTTATGGTTCTAATGTTTACTAAACTGGCTTTATGCAAGCCAACCATTGTGTGTGTACTATCATTGTAGTATGTGTATGTAGAACAGATATAATAAGGAGGTAAGTGTCATTTACATATGGTTGTAATACATTTTTATTTTTTTTATATATAACAAAGCAAACACAGATCACCATCATACTTATCTATCTGCTAATTCGACTCTGTATTCGCCATGGTCACAAGTCACCGGGAACAGCATCCTAAGAGTGTCAATTACAGTCCAGTGAGGGCACATTCTGCCCCATCTGACTAGTATTCCGTTGTTCTAAGGGTGTCTTGGTAATCCGTGGCTGCTGGGGTGCGAATGGTTTTGGAGTCTGTATTTGTAAGGCGTCACAAAATGTTGAGAGATCATCCATATTGCGGAAAGTCACTGTTGTGTCACCCTTTGTGGCTGTTAGGCTAACAGGAAATCCCCATCTATACGGAATTTGTTGCGCTCTTAGTTGTGATGTAAGAAATTGCAGGTCTCTTTTTTTTTGCAATGTTGCAGGGCTGAGGTCTTGGAAGACTTGAATTTGTATGCCCGCGTGCATTATTTGTCGCTTCTGCCTTGCCTGTCGCAGGATTTCTTCTTTATCCACATAATAAGGAACTTTACTATTATGTCCCTTGGGGGAGCTTTTGGGGATGGTTTTGCTCTCAGTGCCCTATGTGCTCTTTCTAGGGCAATGATGGGTGAGTCGTTGGTGCCTTTTATGGTTCTGAAAAGATCCTGTAAATAGCCCTGAATCGCTCCAGGTTGGACAGTTTCAGGAGCGCCTCTGATTCTTAAATTGTTTCTGCGGCCCCTGTTGTCCAGATCTTCAATTTTCTCCATTAGATTATGGATTGTTTCCTCTTGGTTATATGATAACTATGAAAGATGTTGGATGTCTTGTGTGGTAGTATTATGACTTTCTTCCAAAAGTGATACTCGGCGGTCAACTTTTTTAATGTCTTTTTTCATTTCATTAAACATATCTCTCATGTCTGACATGGCTGTACGTATATCATCTTTTGTGGCCAGAAGTTTCAGATCCTCTTTAGTAATTTCTGCAGAGGGGGCCCGATCTGTATGTGCAGGCGCCAGCGCCATCGCAGGTGAAGCCGTCAGAGGTGGTGATGGTGTGGAAGAGTTTGAAACCTCTGGATGTGGGCTATCCGTCTGTTTGAGATAGTGATTGATCAGTTTAGACTTGGCTGATATGTCTAATTTCTGCTGCTGTTTTTTGGCTGGCATACCCACGTGGGGGGGGGAGTTTATTACTGTTTTTGAGCAGATTATTACTTATGTGGGTATTGATATCTATTAATACTGTGAAGCACTTCACCCTCTCTTGACATGCAGCAAGTAATATTTCAGCACTATAGAGCAAAGAGTTTTTATTCAATCCCCAAGGGGTGTTCAATATAATGGTGCAACCTGCAAAACTCTGTGACAACGTAGCAGGATTAGAACTGGGTATTGTAAATTCCTCTGTTGTGTGAAAGCTTATATGGGTATTTTAACACTGCAGAGCCTAAATGGGACAATTTTCATAAAGGTGGCTGTTTTGTACACTGTTATCCCACGTATCTGAAGATGATTTAAAACGTGCAGGCAATGTGATTCCAACCCCTGTTTCCGCTCAACTGAGGGCCCAGAAGTTTTCCCTCTGTTAGTTTTCACTAATATCCCCTTTCTTTATCTTTTAACGCTTTGGCACCCACGTGGAGTCCGGGATGCGACTCCAACTTTTTAAATTTGCTTAAGGGGCTTATACATACAGTAAGTACAATACCCTCTGTCTTTTGTCGATGCTGTACCTTTATGCGTTTTGTCCTGCTGTCCGGTGTCACTGCAGATCGGTGATAGCCTTTCACTGTCTCTCTGTCATGTGTCGGCTCAGATGTTCTCAAATCCCACACTTGTCCTCGGCGGTAATTGCCGACTAGTTGCTACTCAGAAGTGCTTGATTATGCACTTTACAATAGCCCAGATGATCGCAGGATGCTTCTTGTAAGTGTATTTCACTATGCCGGTCAGAAGCTTTATTTTAGGAGCTGCTTTGGGGGATTTTGACTCCGGAGCTAAATTACAGTACAGCCATTACCCAGTGCGGCCAAGCCCCGCCTCCTGTCTTTATGTGTATTTATATGTGTATATATGTATTTAAAGTAACATATACACACATAAACACACATATATATATATATATATATATATATATACAGTGGGGCAAAAAAGTATTAAGTCAGCCACCAATTGTGCAAGTTCTCCCACTTAAGAAGATGAGAGAGGCCTATAATTTTCATCATAGGTATACCTCAACTATGAGAGACAAAATGTGGAAACAAATCCAGACAATCACATTGTCTGATTTGGAAAGAATTTATTTGCAATTGCGTTTGCTCGATAGTTGGGTGGTTTTTCACTTTTTTTTTCTCCTTTGATTTCTATGGGATTTTTTAACTAGACGGGTTAACGCTTGGGAAAAATAAGTTATTTTTAAACTTGTAATACCAGCGCAACCTGACTAGCGCAAAAAGCTTAACTCCAACAAAGTTTTCACGATTGCAAAAGTGTGCTTTACCGCGCCACTAATTCTAGCCCTTATTCTTATTTCTGTTGCTTTAAAGCATTAAACTCAATGTATCTGGGGCCACTGGCCAAGGGTCCTGCGCTCATGTGGACAGCATGAACTGAGTAAGTGCTAGATATACTAGGAAGTGGAAGTGACATTTACCCAAGTAGTAGTGCATGGTGGGATTTGAAGTCCACAACAGACATACACAGTTGTCTATATTTATTTTGTGAGTGCCAAGTGAAGTGATCATTCTGGAACTGTATAACAATGTCAAAAGTGACATTTATCCAAGCAGTGCATGGTAGGAGTCTACAATGTATATTGTTTTGCAGTACAGGGACATATCCATTGAAATCTGATTATATGTGAGTAATTGATAATGTTTGCAGTTATGGAAGTAGTGTTTGTAGACCTAAAGGGACACTGAACCCATTTTTCTTTTGTGATTCAGATAGAGCATGCAATTTTGAACAACTTTCTAATTTACTCCTATTATCAAATTTTCTTCATTCTCTTGGTATCTTTATGTGAAATGCAAGAATGTAAGTTTAGATGACGGCCCATTTTTGGTGAACAACCTAGGTTGTTCTTGCTGATTGGTGGATAAATTCACCCACCAATAAACAAAAGCTGTCCAGGGACTGAACCAAAAATATCTTAGATGCCTTCTTTTTCAAATAAAGATAGCAAGAGAACGAAGAAAAATTGATAATAGGAGAATATTAGAAAGTTGCTTAAAATTGCATGCTCTATCTGAATCACAAAAGAAAACATTTGGGTTCAGTGTCCCTTTAAAGAGATTCTAAGCTTAAAATTGAATTGCTTCTAAAAATTGTAATAAAAAAAATTAAGGTATTAACAGTATTAATTTTGCCACTTTTCCTGTAATTTAACTCTAAAAATATATTTTTTTTCCCTCTTGCCCCAGAAAGGCTAGAGTGCATCCTGCATGATTTTGAATTCACCCTAAGACATTCTACATAGTGAATACTTAGGTTTAGATTACGAGCGGAACGCTATTTATCACTTAAGCTCTTACTTTAACTGTGCTCGACTTTGGCTTTTTTCGAGGATCGGTTAGCGGGCATATTACAAGATGAAAGTAAAAAGCTTGCGCTCGCATGCTAACCTGGTGCGTTAATAAAGCCAAAGTTATTGTATCACGACCACGTTAACATATTCCCCCCAAAGACTTCAGTGGACTGCAAAAAGTGAATACTTCCCTTATGCGAAGAACATTGGAATGTAAAATATTTACAATAATTACAAAGTAAAACACTTAATTAAATATGAATATTGCATAAATAGGATTTTACATGTTTTCAGCTACTTGACTGCAAAGGGCTCCAATGCACAAGTCTAGGCCATCTGTGTGACATGCTCAGTAGCATGTAGAGTGTGAGATTTAAATATTTAAAAAGCATTCAAATGTTTCTCATTGATCTCAGTATGTCTTTTGGAATCAGTATTCAAAAGTAATCTTTAAAGGGACAGGAAACATAATTTTTTTAATTAATGATTCCGATAGAGTATACAATTTTCAACAATTTTCCAATTTACTTCTGTTACCAACTTTACTTCATTCTCTTAGTATCCTTTATTGAAGGAGCAGCAATGAACTACTGGGATATAACTGAACACAATGGTAAGCACATTAGATTACTGCTTTTCCCCATTCTCACTGTGGTTTGTACGCTGAAAGGGACACTCCGGTGAAAATACAAATGCACATAGATTAATTACAACTTTAAATGGAAACATAATAAGCACCATAGGCTCTCTGAGCAAGTGCTGTGATTAAAATGCTGGTGCATGGTAGATACTTAAATACACTTTTGAAACAGCTATAACTTTTATTATGAGCATTTTTGCTAATACATGTACTGTATATTACAAAAATGCTTCGATTCAAAAATAAAATGCGGATTACATTTTGGCTGAAATGTCCCTTTAATTGCTACTAAGAAGGTTGTTCTGCTGTATTTATAACAAAACTTTGGCCAAGTGATGTGCAACGTAGTGGAACGAACCATTTTTCAGCATTTAAGATTGTCTTGAACAATTATTTTAAAATATATAAAGTATCTATTCAATCACAGCTTAAGCCTGAAGGCAATCTCAATATAAGTTATGATTTTCAAATACTTATATTTTGGGGCTATATATCATAATTGCATGAAATAAGGTAGCTTATTTTTAAACGGATTACTACTAACTCTGAAGTTTTAAACTTAAATTGCATTTACCTATTGAAATAGTACGCTGACAGTAGAAATGTTAAAATCAGGATTTGTTAAGGGTAGGGCACAAAATTTCAGTCAGGACATAAGAATGTGAATTTTCCATTTTTTTGCAAAAAAAAAGAATTAAAAGAATTATATTTATATTAATCGCATTTTTCAATATATTGCTTTATTCTTTAACTCTTTAGATGCTGAGCCATTTCTACTCGTTAGCTGTTTTTAACTTTTTAGATGCAGCTCACATTTAAACCCTGCTGTAAACCCACACATATTACATAGTTGGCAATTGTCCAGTTTTTCCCGGGATAGTCCCATTTTTTGGCTCTCTGTCCTTGCCCTTTAAAGGGACATGGAACCCAAATTTTTCTTTTATGATTTAGATAGAACATACCATTTTAAACAACTTTCCAGTTTACTTCTATTATCAAATTTGCTTAATTTTCTTGGTCTTATTTGTTGAAGGAGCAGCATTGCACTACTGGATTCTAACTGAACCCATGGGTGAGCCAATGACAATCGGTATATATATGTAGCCACCAATCAGCAGCTAGAACCTAGGTTTTTTGCTGCTCCTGAGCTTTTCTAGATAAACCTTTCAGCAAAGGATAACAAGAGAAGGAAGAAAAATAAATATTAGAAGTAAATTTGAAAGTGTTTTAAAATGGTATGTTCTGTCTAAATCATGAATGTCTAATTATGACTTTACTGTTCCTTTAAGTGTGTCCCTTGTTCTATGTAATCTATATTTAGTTAATATGATCAGCAGTGCCGTACTCCCACCACAGAGGGCACTGTGGCTTATGATTTATCTTCGTTGTCTCTAGTCTTAGTTACTGTAAGTTTTTTTTCTAGTCTTCTTTATCTGTGCTGAGTGCTCATCTATTATACTGAAATTTAGCAATGTGTAGTCAGATAAGGGGGAAACATGAGATGTGTAATACTAGGGTGGATAGACTAGAATGCAATGTGTGAGGAAGGCATCTGAATAGTATTGCACAATTTGGAACATGTGTAATTGTGTTTGATTAACAGCAGCTTCATTCATCAGGCTCTTCATGTGCTGGGACTGGAATTCACAGAACATACAAAAAATACAGATGTACTATGTCTATTAACCCACTGCCCTCAAATGACTACCTCAAAAAATTCCACCTGCTTGTGAAGGTTTAAATAGTGTTTTAGTACAAGAACATTATAGCAAAAAAATCCTCAGTATATGTATATATATATATAAATATATATATATAGTTTTCTATACTGATTTTTTTTTTACATGAGCGTGCATGCAATATTCTAACTTCTGCCTTTAAGCTCGCCCGGTAAGTGCACAAGCGAAAACAGTTTACTTTCAACTCATAATACGAGCGCAACCCGACAAACACATAAAAGCTTACTTCTAGCACAGTTAACGCTCAAGCGGGATCGTTAACTAGCGCTCCACTCGTGATCTGGCCCGTAGTGTTTAATGTCCCTTTAAAAAGCCTTATATAGTTAAATGGGGAGTCCAGAGATTAATTTACCCATTCCAATGTATTTTTAAAAATGTTTTTTTAACAGATATCTGCGTTGCCATATGACTGGAATGGGAAAAAGGGAAGAAGGGCAAGTCATGGATACAAACACAGATCTTATTCTATGTTATGTACAATAATTATCATCAAAATTGATAATATCCTATATAATAAAAGAGGTATGTTTGTCAGATGCAGTCATGCGCAGTAGAGACTGCAGAGGACAAAGATACCTGGCCTTGAACAGCAGAGGAGTGCACACTGCGGAAGCTGCCTGGTGGGGGCGTGGCCGGGCGTGCTGTGATGGGGGTGTGGCCGAGCGTGCCATGATGGGAGCGTGGCCGGACATGATAAGGGGCGTGGCCGACGGGCATAACAAGGGACGTGGCCTCACGGGAGCGCGTGTGAAAGGCGTGGCCGATGGGAGAGACCAAAAGAGGTGAGAGAGACCAAAAGAGAGGAGGGAAAGAGAAAAACCGAGCAAAAGAGGGGGGAAAAGAGAGAGAGCAAAAGAGAGGAGAGAGAGAGCAAAAGAGGGGAGAGAGAGCAAAGGAGAGGAGGGAGAGAGAGAGCAAAAGAGGGGGGGAGAGAGAAAGAGTAAAAGAGGGGGGGGAGAGAGCAAAAGAGGGGGAGAGAGAGAGCAAAAGAGGGGGGGGAGCAAAAGAGAGGGGGGAGAGAGAGAGCAAAAGAGAGGGGGAGAGAGAGAGCAAAAGAGAGGAGAGATAGCAAAAGAGGGGGGGAAGAGCAAAAGAGGGAGGAGAGAGAGAGCAAAAAAGAGGAGATAGCAAAAGAGGGGGGAGAGCAAAAGAGGGAGGAGAGAGAGCAAAAGAGGGCGGAGAGAGAAAGCAAAAGAGAGGGTGAGCGCAAAAGAGGGGAAGAAAGAGCTCAAAAGAGAGGGGGGAGAGAGTGCAAAAGAGAGGGAGAGAGAGAGCTCAAAAGAGAGGGGGAGAGAAAGAGCTCAAAAGAGAGGGGGAGAGAGAGAGAGCGCAAAAGAGGGGGGAGAGAGAGCACAAAAGAGAAGGGGGAGAGAGAGTGCAAAAGAGGGAGAGAGAGAGTGCAAAAGAGGGAGAGAGAGAGCACAAAAGAGAGGGGGAGAGAGCGCAAAAGAGAGGGGGAGAGAGCGCAAAAGAAAGGGGGAGAGAGCGCAAAAGAGAGGGGAGAGAGCGCAAAAGAGAGGGGGAGAGAGCACAAAAGAGAGGGGGAGAGAGAGAGCAAGAGAGAGGGGGAGAGAGAGTGCAAAAGAGGGGGGAGAAAGAGCAAAAGAGGTATGTTTGTCAGATGCAGTCATGCGCAGTAGAGACTGCAGAGGACAAAGATACCTGGCCTTGAACAGCAGAGGAGTGCACACTGCGGAAGCTGCCTGGTCGGGGCGTGCTGTGATGGGGGTGTGGCCGAGCTTGCCATGATGGGAGCTTGGCCGGACATGATAAGGGGCGTGGCCGACGGGAGTGACAAGGGACGTGGCCTCACGGGAGCGCGCGTGAAGGGCGTGGCCGATGGGAGAGACCAAAAGAGGTGAGAGAGACCAAAAGAGAGGAGGGAAAGAGAAAAACCGAGCAAAAGAGGGGGGAAAAGAGAGAGAGCAAAAGAGAGGGGGAGAGAGAGAGCAAAAGAGAGGAGAGATAGCAAAAGAGGGGGGGGGAAGAGCAAAAGAGGGAGGAGAGAGAGAGCAAAAAAGAGGAGATAGCAAAAGAGGGGGGAGAGCAAAAGAGGGAGGAGAGAGAGCAAAAGAGGGCGGAGAGAGAAAGCAAAAGAGAGGGTGAGCGCAAAAGAGGGGAAGAAAGAGCTCAAAAGAGAGGGGGAGAGAGTGCAAAAGAGAGGGAGAGAGAGAGCTCAAAAGAGAGGGGGAGAGAAAGAGCTCAAAAGAGAGGGGGAGAGAGAGAGCGCAAAAGAGGGGGGAGAGAGAGAGCACAAAAGAGAAGGGGGAGAGAGAGCGCAAAAGAGGGAGAGAGAGAGTGCAAAAGAGGGAGAGAGAGAGCACAAAAGAGAGGGGGAGAGAGCGCAAAAGAGAGGGGGAGAGAGCGCAAAAGAAATGGGGAGAGAGCGCAAAAGAGAGGGGAGAGAGCGCAAAAGAGAGGGGGAGAGAGCACAAAAGAGAGGGGGAGAGAGAGAGCAAGAGAGAGGGGGAGAGAGAGAGAGTGCAAAAGAGGGGGGAGAAAGAGCAAAAGAGGTATGTTTGTCAGATGCAGTCATGCGCAGTAGAGACTGCAGAGGACAAAGATACCTGGCCTTGAACAGCAGAGGAGTGCACACTGCGGAAGCTGCCTGGTGGGGGCGTGCTGTGATGGGGGTGTGGCCGAGCGTGCCATGATGGGAGCTTGGCCGGACATGATAAGGGGCGTGGCCGACGGGAGTGACAAGGGACGTGGCCTCACGGGAGCGCGCGTGAAGGGCGTGGCCGATGGGAGAGACCAAAAGAGGTGAGAGAGACCAAAAGAGAGGAGGGAAAGAGAAAAACTGAGCAAAAGAGGGGGGAAAAGAGAGAGAGCAAAAGAGAGGGGAGAGAGAGCAAAAGAGGGGAGAGAGAGCAAAGGAGAGGAGGGAGAGAGAGAGCAAAATAGGGGGGGAGAGAGAAAGAGTAAAAGAGGGGGGGAGAGAGCAAAAGAGGGGGAGAGAGAGAGCAAAAGAGGGGGGGAGAGCAAAAGAGAGGGGGGAGAGAGAGAGAGAGCAAAAAGAGAGGGGGAGAGAGAGAGCAAAAGAGAGGAGAGATAGCAAAAGAGGGGGGGGGAAAGAGCAAAAGAGGGAGGAGAGAGAGAGCAAAAAAGAGGAGATAGCAAAAGAGGGGGGAGAGCAAAAGAGGGAGGAGAGAGAGCAAAAGAGGGCAGAGAGAGAAAGCAAAAGAGAGGGTGAGCGCAAAAAAGGGAGAGAGAGAGCACAAAAGAGGGGAAGAAAGAGCTCAAAAGAGAGGGGGAGAGAGTGCAAAAGAGAGGGAGAGAGAGAGCTCAAAAGAGAGGGGGAGAGAAAGAGCTCAAAAGAGAGGGGGAGAGAGAGAGCGCAAAAGAGGGGGGGAGAGAGAGCACAAAAGAGAAGGGGGAGAGAGAGCGCAAAAGAGGGAGAGAGAGAGCACAAAAGAGAAGGGGGAGAGAGAGCGCAAAAGAGGGAGAGAGTGCAAAAGAGGGAGATAGAGAGCACAAAAGAGAGGGGGAGAGAGTGCAAAAGAGAGGGGGAGAGAGCGCAAAAGAAAGGGGGAGAGAGCGCAAAAGAGAGGGTGAGAGAGAGCAAAAGAGAGGGGGAGAGAGCACAAAAGAGAGGGGGAGAGAGAGAGCAAGAGAGAGGGGGAGAGAGAGAGAGTGCAAAAGAGGGGGGAGAAAGAGCACAAGAGGGGGAGAGAGCAAAAGAGGGTGGGAGAGAGAGCGCAAAAGAGGGAGGAGAGAGCAGAAGAGGGGGGAAGAGAGGGAGAGCCCGAGAAAAATAGGGGATAGAGAGCAAAAGAGGGTGGAGAGAGAAAGCAAAAGAGAGGGAGAGCGCAAATGAGGGGGAGAGAGAGAGCACAAAAGAAGGTAAGAGAGAGCTCAAAAGAGAGGGGGAGAGAGTGCAAAAGAGAGGGAGAGAGAGAGAGCTCAAAAGAGAGGGTGAGAGAAAGAGCTCAAAAGAGAGGGGGGAGAGAGAGAGCGCAAAAGAGGGGGGAGAGAGAGCACAAAAGAGAAGGGGGAGAGAGAGCACAAAAGAGGGAGAGAGAGAGAGCGCAAAAGTGGGAGAGAGAGAGCACAAAAGAGAGGGGGAGAGAGCGCAAAAGAGAGGGGGAGAGAGCGCAAAAGAAAGGGGGGAGAGAGCGCAAAAGAGAGTGGGAGAGAGCGGGAGAGAGTGCAAAATAAAGGGGGAGAGAGCGCAAAAGAGAGGGGGAGAGAGAGAGCAAAAGAGAGGGGGAGAGAAAGAGAGTGCAAAAGAGTGGGGAGAAAGAGCAAAAGAGGGGGGAGAGTGAGCAAAAGAGGGGGGAGAGACAGCAAAAGAGGGTGAGAGAGCAAAAGAGGGTGAGAGAGAGAGAGCGCAAAAGAGGGGGGCGAGAGCAGAAGAGGGGGGAAGAGAGGGAGAGCCCGAGCAAAAGAGGGGAGAGAGAGCAAAAGAGGAGCGCTGCTTCCGTTAGAGGTGAGCTGGCTGAACGTGCTTGTGCACAATTTCCCCATAGGAATCAGTGGGGGAGAGCCGGCTGAAAAAAAAACTAACACCTGCAAAAAAACAGCGTTTAGCTCTTAACGCAGCCCCATTGATTCCTACGGGGAAAATACATTTATGTCTACACCTAACACCCTAACATGAACCCCGAGTCTAAACACCCCTAATCTTATACTTATTAACCCCTAATCTGATGCCCCCGACATCGCCGCCACCTACATTATATAGTTAACCCCTAATCTGCCACTCCGGACACCGCCGCCACCTACATTATACTTATGAACCCCTAATCTGCTGCCCCCAACATCACCGACACCTACATTATATTTATTAACCCCTAATCTGCCGCCCCTAATGTCACCACAACCTACCTACACTTCTTAACCCCTAATCTGCCGCCCACAATGTCGCTGCCACTATATTAAAGTTATTAACCCCTAAACCTAAGTCTAACCCTAACACCCCCTAACTTAAATATAATTTAAATAAATCTAAATAAAAATAACTATCAGTAGCTAAATTATTCCTATTTAAAACTAAATACTTACCTATAAAATAAACCCTAAGCTAGCTACAATATAACTAATAGTTACATTGTAGCTAGCTTAGGGTTTATTTTTATTTTACAGGCAAGTTTGTATTTATTTTAACTAGGTAGAATAGTTAGTAAATAGTTATTAACTATTTAATAACTATCTAGCTAAAATAAAGACAAAAGTACCTGTAAAATAAAACTTAACCTAAGTTACAATTACACCTAACACTACCAGTATAATTAAATTAATTCCCTAAATTAAATAAAATTATCTAAAGTACAAAAAAAAAAACCCACTAAATTACAGAAAATAATAAAAAATTTCAAGATTTTTAAACTACTGTAATTACACCTAATCTAATCCCCCTAAAAAAATAAAAAGCCCCCCAAAATAAAAAAGCCCTACCCTACACTAAATTACAAATAGCCCTTAAAAGGGCCTTTTGCGGGGCATTGTCCCAAAGTAATCAGCTCTTTTACCTGTAAAACAAATTACAAATCCCCCCCAACATTAAAACCCACCACCCACACAACCAACCCTACTCTAAAACCCACCCAATCCCCCCCTAAAAAAAACCTAACACTAACCCCCTACTGGGAGACGTCTTCATCCAACCGGGCAGAAGTGGTCCTCCAGATGGGCAGAAGTCTTCATCCAAGCCGGGCAGAAGTGGTCCTCCAGACGGTTTAATTAGTTTAAAAATCTTGTAATTTTTTTATTATTTTCTATAATTTAGTGGGGGGTTTTTGTACTTTAGATAATTTAATTTAATTTAGGGAATTAATTTAATTATAGTGGTAGTGTTAGGTGTAATTGTAACTTCGGTCAGGTTTTATTTTACAGGTACTTTTGTCTTTATTTTAGCTAGGTAGTTATTAAATAGTTAATAACTATTTAATAACTAATCTACCTAGTTAAAATAAATACAAACTTGCCTGTAAAATAAAAATAAACCCTAAGCTAGCTACAATGTAACTATTAGTTATATTGTAGCTAGCTTAGGGTTTATTTTATAGGTAAGTATTTAGTTTTAAATAGGAATAATTTAGTTAATGATAGTTATTTTATTTATATTTATTTAAATTATATTTAAGTTAGGGGGGGGGGATTAGGGTTAGACTTAGATTTAGGGGTTAATAACTTTAATATAGTGGCGGCGACTTTGGGGGCGGCAGATTAGGGGTTAATAAATGTAGGTAGGTGTCGCCGATGTTAGGGACGGCAGATTAGAGGTTAATAAATTGTAACTAGTGTTTGCGAGGCAGGAGTGCGGCGATTTAGGGGTTAATATATTTTTTTATAGTGGCGGCAATGTCCGGTTCGGCAAATTAGGGGTTATTTTTTTTTTTAAGTGTTTGCGATGTGGGGGGGGCCTCGGTTTAGGGGTTAATAGGTAGTTTATGGGTGTTAGTGTACTTTTTAGCACTTTAGTTAAGAGTTTTATGCTACAGCGTTCTAGTGTAAAACTCTTAACTACTGACTTTTAAATGCGGTACCAGTCTTGACAGGAGAGGGTCTACCGCTCACTTTTTGTCAGACTCGTAATACTGGCGCTATGCATGTCCCATTGAAAAAAGAGGATACGTAATTGACGTAAGTGGTTTTTCGGTATTTCCGAGTCTGGCCAAAAAAGGGAGCGGTACACCTGTACCTTCAAGACTCGTAATACTAGCGGGTGTTAAAAAGCAGCGTTGGGACCGGCCAACGCTGCTTTTTAAGCCTAACACAAAACTTGTAATCTAGCCGTTTGTTTTGGCTTTAATTCTTATGCTGTGACAATACAAACTATTTATTATTAAAAAAATATATATATATAGATAGTTTAGCATCTTCATTAAAAACCACATTTCTTATAGTAGCAGTGCCCATTTAAAGCATTTTGCTCTTGCCATATTTTTATATATGTAATATAATATTACAACTTATGCCAATGCCAAATTCAGTTTGTATAATTTTCAGCAGTGTCCATAAAGCTGCAAAACTCTCAAGGTCAAGATATTTTTTTGGCTTCCTAATGATATCCCTCACCTTACATTTCAAAATGTATTGGGAAATAATTAAATGATCTGCTCATTAACAGTATTACCCCCCCCCCCCCAAAAAAAAGAAAATAAAAGAAATCTGTATTTATTCAAGTACTAGTAGTAAAATAATAATTAAAACATTTCACTGATTAACCCTTGCCCTTTACCTGAAGGAAATATTTTTACAAGGTCCACATTCTTCAAGATTAAGACTTTTTACGAAGTGTCATGTTAATGCTAATACTAATTGTTTAATATTATGGCCATTATTTGTCAGCCATATGTGAATAGATACAGGTATACCTCACTTTACAGTGCTTCGCTAGCTCTGTGGAGCTGAAGTTCAACCTCCAAGGATTTTGAAACAGTGCTGTAATGATTGTGATATTGCAAGAAAAGTGACTGGCACCATTTTGTTATGCTAAGTTCACTCTGTTTACAGCAATACAGTGCAATCTCTGTCTCAGTGTTATAGTCTGGCAAATTTTACTACAGTAATTGTCACTATTTTACAGGTACAGTATTTGTTGAATAGTAATTGAATACTGTGCTGTGCTAGTGTTAAACTAAACGTAGCACTATTGCACCCCTAATATGTTAGTTCAAACATGTTTTTAAGTTTTTTAAACACACTGGCAAGTGAAAAGAAAGCTAAAACTGCCTTGTTTCACTTTAAGGCGGATTTCACTTTACAGCGGGGCTTCGGTCCCTAATCCGCTGTATGAGCGGGGTATACCTGTAGTTTAAAATATTTTTTGTAGGCAATTTATATATAATTTGCCTTGCTACAATTCATAGGCATTAGCTATATCAGGGGTTGCCAACCTTTCGGACCTCAGGGACCACTAAACTCACAATTTTGAATTCCGTGAACCACTTATATGATTTTTTTTTAAAAAGGTACAAACCGGTATAATGTGTCTGTGTGTGTGTGTGTGTGTATATATATATATATATATATATATATATATATATATATATATATATATACACATACACATACTGTGTACATAACTAGTATAACCATAGCTAAGTTTACATTATGTAAATATTTACTAATTTTTAAGAATTATTTTTTTGGAAATAACTAACTGAATGAGAGAACTGAGAGAATACTTCCAAATGACAGATGATCTGTGAGTGCCAACTTTTGAGCTGGAAACAGAGAGGCAGAAAGTGGGAAAAAAAGAATTATATTTAAAAGGACCACAAGACTTCCAAGTCACCTCCCCCAGTTAGGAATTATTCAAAACGACTTATGACCATGGACAGACATTGGAGTCATAAATTAAGTTTCTATCAGAAAGCTCTCAATATGGATGTGAGCTAACCATGACTGATGTTACTGGCAATTACTATAATACTGGTGGGATATGGCTGATCTGCTGGATGGCAATTACTGGAATTCAGGTGGAATGGCTTTGTGTGCGGGAAAATTATTAGAATGAAAAATAATAAATATTTAATAAATAAAAAAAGAAGATGGAGGGGAGGAAGACAAACAGTTATGTAAGTAAATCTGAAGGAATTAGGAAAACTAAAAGAGACAGTTAAAGGGAAGAAAATAAATGAAATATGAGAAAAAAATGTTTTAAGATTTTCTTTTTTTATATACTTTAATTCCACTATTTCAAGCCAAGACTATACCAACCTCTGCTGGCTTTAGAATGGAATCATCTTCCTCTGAGGAGCTGGAGGAGTTAAAAATACAATCTAGCTACGCAAGTTGCGCAGTACTACGCAACATGTGTAGGGAGATTGTGATTTAACTCCTCTACCTCCGTTGGTTTTCACTGAGTTGCGGTATGACAGGGGTGACATCATCAGAGGAGATTAATTCCTGCTTGATGGTGTCAAGGACCACCAACATCTTCTCGTGGACCACCAGTGGTCCATGGACCACTGGTTGGCGACCTCTGAGTTATATCATTATGATGTATTTGTATGTACATTTTAGATATTTACAATCTTAGTATTCTTTACATTTAAAGGTTTGTTCACCTATGCATCACACTAACCAACTGACTGAATTTACAGTAACATAAAAAAATCCAATGTGTTATGTGTTCAATAGATAAAATTCTTTCATTTTACAATGCTCAAGGAAAAATGGGATTTCAAAGTCACACTGCATATATGATTTTTAATTAAACAATTTATATATATATACAGCAAAAAAATATATAATTGTGGAAATGCTGCAGTTGAGGTTTTCAGATTAACACATGATAGCAAGAAACTTTATGGTTTAAGATTTTGCAGAAATGTGAAACTTAAAGGTACAGTCTAGATAGGGCATGCAATTTTAAACAAGTTTCTAATTTACTTTTATCATCATCAATTTTGCTTTGTGCTCATGGTATTTTTAGTTGAAAGCTAAACCTAGGAGGCTCATATGCAAATTTCCTATCCATTCAAGGCTGCCTTTTATCTTAATGCATTTTGACATTTTTTCACAACTAGAGGGCATTAGTTCATGTGTTCCATAAAGCTAACATTGTGCCCATGCCAGTGGAGTTACCAAGGAGTGAGCACTGATTGGCTAAAATGCAAGTTTGTCAAAAGAACTAAAATAAGGGGGCTGTCTGCAGGGGCTTAGATACAAGGCAATCACAGAGGTAAAAAGTATATTAATATAACTGTGTTGGTTATGCAAAACTGGGGAATGGGGAATGGATTATCTATATTTTTAAAAAATAAAAATTCTTGAGTAGACTGTCACTTTAATCTTATCTCGCCAGGTTGTCCAAATATTTGGGGCTGAAGTTGGCAGGAATGGGGTGTTAGAAAAAAAAAAGGCACTGAAAGGTTCCTTTACATTGCGGTCTATGGGAACTGTGTGTTCCCAGTAAAATTATATGTATAAGCTTATATTCATATATACGTATGTGTTAATATGTGTATACACACATATTAACACATAAATATCTATGTATATAATCATATACATATATATTTAAATTGGCTGCGCTACGTACCCCCTTTGTTGCACTTAGGTTCTGATGCCATCTCTGACAGCATCAGTACAGCGCAAATATCGCTTTTATGAAAGCAATATTTAGTGCTCCACTTGTAATCTGGCCCTAAGTTTTTAATGTCCCTTTAATGTCAGATGAAAGTAAGATCATATTTTATTTTTGTACAATTTTTAAAACTGTGATTTGAGCTGTTTTTTTGTTTTAGGGAAGCAATTGTGTTCATTTATGTTTAAACTGATCATGCACAAAAATGAAAAACATCAAGAAAGTATGCAAAGGCACTAAGTAAAATAAAATTAAACAAAATTAAAAAAAATGTATAAAATGAGAGAACCAGGTTTTCTTAGGGGATAGAATTGTCTTGGATATGATATCCCTGCAAAATACAGTATATTCAAACCGCTTCTAATGGATTAGCAGAAAAGGATAAAGAATACTGCAGATTATATAAAATCCAGAAAAATAAAAGTATGTTTAAGTATTGTAGAATGGAAAGAAACAGACCTCAGTGAAGGGGAACTGATTTTTGTAGTTAAATAGCATACAGAAAGGGGGCTAACTGTGAGATAATTTAGTAATTAAGAACTGCTAAATATACGTGAAAAAAAAATCTAAATCTAAATTAATTAACTTAAAATTAAATACTTGAGAAAACAGTGAAAGGAAAACTAACTAATGAATGCTATAACTTGCCCATGTTTAAACAGCAGTAGTTAAAGCCTATAGTAACCGAAAATAAAAACAGAAGACAAATTGATAAAAGAAAAAAATGAAAGGGAAATGAAATGATATAAAACTGGGGAAAGAAATAAAGGGGGAAGAGAAGTTAAAGGGACATCCAGAGTATGCCTCAGTATAAGCAAAATTGCTATTTTATTAGCAGAATTTGGAGTTCTGTAGGGAATGGATATATGCTTTGAAAAGTCTTTTGCATTTATATATACATATTTTGTCATCTGCTGTCGCCAGTTAGGGATAGATCTAAATGGTCACCTGCACTGATCAAGCAATCACTGTGTAGAATGCTGCAAGTCAGGGTTCGGAGCCCCAGAGCATAAACTCTAAAATCTCTGAAGGAGTTTAAAAAAAAAAAAAATTCAAGTCGTCTTTTGAATTATTTTTTTTTTCTGTTAAAAATACACATTAAAGGAATAATCGAGTCAAAATTAAACTTTCATGATTCAGATTGAGCATGCAATTTTAACCCCTTAACGACCAAGGACGTATGCCACATGTCCTCAAAAAAATTACAGTTAAAAATACAGTTAATGACCGAGGACGTGTGGCGTACGTCCTTGGTCTGGAAAGCAGTTGGAAGCGATCCTGCTCGCTTCCAGCTGCTTTCCGGTTATTGCAGTGATGCATCGATATAGAGGCATCCTGCAATAACCCCCCTTGGCCATCCGATGCAGAGAGAGCCACTCTGTGGCCCTCTCTGCACCGGACATCGATGGCCGGTATCGCTGGTGGGTGGGAGCTTACGTGGGAGGCGGGTGGGCGGCCATCAATGCTCTGTGTGGAGTGGAGGGGGGCGGGATCGGGGGCAGGAGCTATGGGAGCGCGCACGGGAGCGCGCGTGCATGGGGGGTGGTGGGCGGGCGCGTGCACGGGGCGGGAGCGGGTGGGAACCGCTACACTACAGAAAAAAAAAGAAGTTAAAAGTTAAAAACGCTTATAGAATTTAAATATTAAAAATATAATCTAAGGGACCTGGAAGGGGTTGGGGGTTGGTCTTGGTGGGGGGGAAAGCTACACTACAGAAAAGGGTATTTTTTAAAGAAAAAGGCACATTTTTTTACAAAACTGGGTACTGGCAGACAGCTGCCAGTACCCAAGATGGCGCCCATTATTGCAGAGGGGAAGGGTTAGAGAGCTGTTTGGTGGGGGATCAGTGAGGTTGGGGTCTAAGGGGGGATCCTACACATCAGCATATGTAAATATGCTTTTTTTTTTTTTTTTTTTTAAAAAGGGCCAAATACCTTTTATTTTAGTACTGGCAGAGTTTCTGCCAGTACTTAAGATGGCGGGGACAATTGTGGGGTGGGGGAGGGAAGAGAGCTGTTTGGGAGGGATCAGGGGGTCTGATGTTTCAGGTGGGAGGCTGAGCTCTACACTAAAGCTAAAATTAACCCTGCAAGCTCCCTACAAGCTACATAATTAACCCCTTCACTGCTAGCCATAATACACGTGTGATGCACAGCGGCATTTAGAGGCCTTCTAATTACCAAAAAGCAATGCCAAAGCCATATATGTCTGCTATTTCTGAACAAAGGGGATCCCAGAGAAGCAATTACAACCATTTGTGCCATAATTGCACAAGCTGTTTGTAAATAATTTCAGTGAGAAACCTAAAATTGAGAAAAAAAATTAACGTTTTTTTTTAATTTGATCGCATTTGGCGGTGAAATGGTGGCATGAAATATACCAAAATTGGCCTAGATCAATACTTGGGGTTGTCTACTACACTACACTACACTAAAGCTAAAACTACCCCAAAAATCTCCCTACATGCTCCCTAATTAACCCCTTCACTGCTGGGCATAATACACGTGTGGTGCGCAGTGGCAATTAGCGGCCTTCTAATTACCAAAAGACAACACCAAAGTCATATATGTCTGCTATTTCTGAACAAAGGGGATCCCAGAGAAGAATTTACAACCATTTATGCCATAATTGCACAAGCTGTTTGTAAATAATTTAAGTTAGAAACCAAAAGTTTGTGAAAAAATTTGTGAAAAGTGAACGATTTTTTGTATTTGATTGCATTTGGCGGTGAAATGGTGGCATGAAATATACCAAAATGGGCCTAGATCAATACTTTGGGTTGTTTACTAAAAAAAAATATATACATGTCAATGGATATTCAGAGATTCCTGAAAGATATCAGTGTTCTAATGTAACTATCGCTAATTTTGAAAAGAAATGGTTTGGAAATAGCAAAGTGCTACTTATTTATGGCCCTATAGTTTACAAAAAAAGCAAAGAACATGTAAACATTGGGTATTTCTAAAATCAGGACAAAATTTAGAAACTATTTAGCATGGGTGTTTTTTGGTGGTTGTAGATGTGTAACAGATTTTGGGGGTCAAAGTTAGAAAAAGTGTGTTTTTTTCCATTTTTTCCTCATATTTTATAATTTTTTTATAGTTAATTATAAGATATGATGAAAATAATGGTATCTTTAGAAAGTCCATTTAATGGCGAGAAAAACGGTATATAATATGTGTGGGTACAGTAAATGAGTAAGAGGAAAATTACAGCTAAACACAAACACCTCAAAAATGTAAAAATAGCCTTGGTCCCAAACGGACAGAAAATGGAAAAGTGCTGTGGTCATTAAGGGGTTAAACAACATTCTAGTTTACTCCTGTTATCAATTTTTGGTATCTTTTTTTGAATGTGAGCTTAGGAGCCAGCCCATTTTTGTTTTAGAACCTGGATAGCGCTTGCTGATTGGTGGTACATTTTGACACTAATCAGAAAGTGCTACCCAGGTTCTGAACCAAAAATTGGCTGGCTCCTATGCGAAGCAAAATTGATAATAAGAGTAAAATAGAAAGTTGCTTAAAATTTCCTTCTCTATCTGAATCATGAAAGTTTAATTTTGATTAACTCCAACCATGGTCCTCTAAACTTACCTATCCCGAAAATGTGCCAAATTTGTCAAAGTTTACTACAATTTATCCTTAATTCGGCCAAAACCATGATAGCCCAAAATTTTAAAAACACTACAGCCCCCACAATCCAAGAATGCCTTCATCATTTTGAGGATACATTAATATTAGAAGAATATGGTTATTTCAGAACTCAAAGATTAGAGATGTTCCTAGATATAAAATTTTATTGGGACACAATTAAACAACAACATTTCCATAGTCAGATGAGAGAAACAAATACCCCAAATCTTTAGTAACAACAGATTGGACCCACCGCAGAACTCTAGAAGGGAAAAACAAATAGGTTTGAGATCCGGATGAATAGATGTACAGATAACCATAGATGAGAGATAAAGCTAATAATAACATCATTAAGTGAAATGGTATAATAAAAGGTAATATGACGAGATGGATCTGTTTAAAAACGTATAGACACTGTAAGACTCTGGCACTCTGCCCTTGTGGATTGACTAATTGACTAATGTCTATTGCAATTACTCATGTTTTTATAATGCTTATATTTTATCAGTGGCGTCACTAGGGGGGTGCGGGCCGCACCAGGGTGACACCCTCCAGGGGGTGACACCAAAAATTGTTTTTTTAATTGAAATTCAAAGAAATACAATGTTGAGATGCATAGATTTTTTTTATTAGAGGGGCAGGCATTTGTGAACATTGGTGGGACTAGGGAAGTTGTAGACACACCATTTTTTTGCCCCTTGAGCCAGTGCTGCAATTTCAACAAATAGTTTTCCCGGCTGATTTTGCTTGTTTGTACTTTGCTTCTCCCATGCCCAATTTCTCTATGAATGTTGTGGGCGTGCTGTGGGGCTTGCGAAGTTGCGCTGCTAACCTAAACCTGCCTGCGTATCTGTGCTCACTCCTCAGTGACATGTGGAGCAGTGGAGTCACTCACTGCTGTGCTGTCTCTCTAAACGGGAACTGGGAAATCGTGAGGGTATGCCTGGAACCTGACCGCATGACTGTTTGACACTGTCTCTAAAGTGAAGGAGCCACGTATGATGCCCACCAGTCCTTTACGGTTACGGTACACTAAGTGCACACTGAACAGGTAGGAGGGCGGGCGGGGGTCTGGGGGTGGGCAGAGTGCAGAGGTGATTGGCCATGAGAAGTGGTAGGCACGCGGCCCGGGGCTGTGCACTGACAGACTTGGAACAGAGTCAGAGAGCATAATTTTCATAGTTTGCGCGCCTAAACCTTTTCTTTAGTGCTCTGTTTATCTTTCATTTGATGCTCTGCTGAGCCAGGGAGCAGCTCTAGGCATGAGCTTTATAATTAATGCAGTGCAGTTTACATATTGTGTATGTGTGTGTCTGAGTTTTTGTGTGTCTCAGTGTTTTTGTGTGTGTGTTTTTGTGTGTGTCTGAGTGTGTTTCCGAGTGTTTGTGTGTGCATCCGAGTATGTTTTGAAGTGTGTCTGAGTGTTTGTATGTGTGTGTGCCTGTGTTTTTGTGTGTGTCTGCTTTCTGGGGGGGTTGACACCATAACTTACAGCACCGGGTGACACCAACCCTAGTGATGCCACTGTATTTTATTTATGTTCCGATGTTTCTTATTCTTTTAAAACCAATAAAAACTATTTTTCAAAAAAAAAAAAAAAAAGTTTAATTTTGACTAAACTATTCTTTTAAACATGTTGGGCCATATTACAAGGGGAGCGCTATTTAACACTTCCGCTCGAGTGTTAACTGTGCTAGAAGTAAGTTTTTTGTGCATGTAAGGTTGTGCTCGTATTATAAGTTGAAAGTAATGAAAGTAAACTGTTTTTGCTAACGTGCTTCACATAGAAGAATATGTTCTATTTATTAATAAATAAATATTTCTACATATAGATAGCTGATGTTTTTTTGGTACAATATATATTTATACCTATACGTATACATGACTATATATGGATAAAAATGACATTAAATACATAGTTAAAACCTATATTAAAAATGAATATTGTGTACCTGAGTATGTTATTGTTACTGTTACTAAAACTTAATAAAAACTATTTCAAAATAAAAATGAATATTGCATAAATAGGTTTTTTCATGTTTTCATTTACTTAACTGCAAAGGACTCCAATGCACGTATATATATGTCTTATGTGTGTACATATGTATGTTTGTGTTTATATGTGTATATATGTCTGTAAATGCACATATACACATATAACTACATAAAACATATGTATACAGAGATGTATATGTATGTACAGTGGATATAAAAAGTCTACACACCCCTGTTAAAATGTCAGGTTTCTGTGATGTAAAAAAATGAGACAAAGATAAATCATTTCAGAACTTTTTCCACCTTTAATGTGACCTATAAACTGTACAACTCAATTGAAAAACAAACTAAAATCTTTTAGGTAAAGGAAAATAAAAATATAAAAATAAAATAATATGGTTGCATAAGTATGAACACCCTTAAACTAATACTTTATTGAAGCACCTTTTGATTTTATTACAGCACTCAGTCTTTTGGGGTATGAGTCTATCAGCATGGCACATCTTGACTTGGCAAGATTTGCCCACTCTTCTTTGCAAAAATACTCTAAATCTGTCAGAATGCAAGGGCATCTCCTGTGCACAGCCCTCTTCAGATCACCCCACAGATTTTGAATTGGATTCAGGTCTGGGCTCTGGCTGGGCCATTACAAAACTTTAATCTTCTTCTGGTAAAGCCATTCCTTTGTTGATTTGGATGTATGCTTTGGGTCGTTGTCATGCTGAAAGATGAAGTTCCTCTTCCTGTTCAGCTTTCTAGCAGAAGCCTGAAGGTTTTGTGTCAATATTGTCTAGTATTTGGAACTGTTCATTGTTCCCTCTACCTTGACTAAGGCCCCAGTTCCAGCTGAAGATGTGTTTTTGTAAAATTTAGCCGGGCTTGGATTTTTTTTTTGTAAGAAAAGGCTTCCGTCTTGCCACTCTACCCCATAGCCCAGACATATGAAGAATACGGGCGATTGTTGTCACCTGTACCACACAGCCAGTACTTGCCAGATATTCCAGCAGCTCCTTTAATGTTGCTGTAGGCCTCTTGGCAGCCTCCCAGACCAGTTTTCTTATCGTCTTTTCATCAATTTTGGAGGGACATCCAGTTCTTGGTAATGTCACTGTTGCACCATATTTTCTTCACTTGATGATTACTGTCTTCACTGTGTTCCATGGTATATCTAATGCCTGGAAATTATTTTGTACCCTTCTCCTGACTGATACTTTTTAACAATGAGATCACTCTGATGCTTTAGAAGCTCTCTGGATTTTGCTGTAGGATGCGGCTAACAAAATGTCAGGAAAGACCTACTAGAACAGCTGAACTTTATTTGGGGTTAATCAGAGGCACTTTAAATGATGACAGCTGTGTACTGACTCCTATTTAACATGATTTTGAATGTGATTGCTTAATTCTGAACACAGCTACATCCCCAGTTATAAAAGGGTGTTCACACTTATGCAACCATATTATTTTATTTTTTATTTTTTTATTTCCCTTTACCTAAAAGATTTCAGTTTGTTTTTCAATTGAGTTGTACAGTTTATAGGTCACATTAAAGGTGGAAAAAGTTCTGAAATGATTTATCTTTGTCTCATTTTTTTACACCACAGAAACCTGACATTCAAACAGGGGTGTGTAGACTTTTTATATCCACTGTATGTCTATGTTAAAGCCCTTTGCCTGCCTTTTTTTTCTAACACCTGAGATCTCATATCTTTGAGCCCTTATAAATTTGTGTGCAATATTTTTTTTAAATAATCTTTTTTAAATGGTGTTATTATGAGTGTAAGTGTACTTTGCTCTGAGGAAGCTCACTAACTTGACATACGCCAACTTGTAATATGAGTGATGAACCCGGAGCACCAAAATACCTTTGATTAACTCCTTGTCTCTCGCACGCAAACATTTGGGCTGCACTTCTGGCCCTTTATGGGGAGTTCTTTAATGTCTTTAAAATTTTTAAACACTTAGTATGATGACACACAGGCACAGCACTTATGTTTCTGCTATCAATGGGCCAGATTATAAGTGTTGCGCTAAATCTTTCGCCCAAGTGATATCGGGTTTATCGCAACTGTTTGCACGCTTTGGAAGGAGCGCTCGTATCACAAGTTAAAAGTAAATTAAAAAATGTGAGCACAATTGCGATTTACGCTAAAATGATTGCTGCAACCTCAGAGTTCTGGTTAACTGTTAAAGTATCACAAAACTCATAAAAATATACTGAAAAGTACAGCTACACTCATAATAACACTATATTCAAACTCACGCCCAGTTACTCCCTCTGCCAGCCTCTGCATCTTCCATCCAGTCATTGAAAATTAAGTTTGTTCTTTACTATCTTCCTCACGTCTCACTACCTGCCCGTTTGACCCAATCCATTCCCATCTAATACTCTTGCTGTCTTCCACCCTAACTCCTGCTCTTACTCACATCTTCAACCTATCTCTCTCTACCGATTCATTCCCATCTTCTTTCAAACAGGCAAAGGTCACTCCCATACTCTAAAAACCCTCCCTTGACCCTAATTCTCATGATAGTTACTGCCCCATATCACTGCTTCCACTAATATCAAAACTCCTGGAAAAACTAGTTTACAACCCACTTCATTTCATCCAACTCCTTGCTTGACCCCCTGCAATATTAATTCCACTCCAAACACTCAACTGAGACTACACTTACCAAGGTTACTAACGATCTTCTTTCTGCTAATATTAATGGCCACTACTCTATACTTATCTTACTTGACCTCTCAGCTGCCTTTGACACAGTTGACAACCCCCTCCTCCTACAGACCCTTAAAGGGACAGTTTACTCAAAAATGTTCTCCCCTTTAATTTGTTCCCAATGATCCACTTTACCTGCTGGAGTGTATTAAATTGTTTACAAGTAGCTCCTTTGCCCTTATATTGGCATTTGAAATTGTTAATTTTGCATGTGGTATCCCCACCTATTCTGAAAGTTTGTGGCCGCGCGTACCAGCTATAGATAAGCTTTGTAAACACAGCCAGCAGAAGAAATTACACTCCCAGTGCGATAAAGCAGAGATAAGGTAATAAAATGTTGATTTTTCATTGTTCTCTCCAAGTACTGGTGATTGTTTTAAGGACAGATATGAGATAAAGAAGCAGGTATATTTGCACAATGTGAT
Organism: Bombina bombina; assembly: GCF_027579735.1. NCBI lineage: Eukaryota > Metazoa > Chordata > Amphibia > Anura > Bombinatoridae > Bombina > Bombina bombina. The sequence continues at coordinate 190,161,326 of NC_069504.1, read as the reverse complement.
ACAGTAATGAGATCTGATTATACCTACAAGCTCAACCTATTTTATTAGGCTGTGGCTTCAAAACAAAAAATCAGAGCTTTAATATACACAAATAAACCTTAAAAAGCTAATTTTCATACATTTTTTACTCTGCAGTTGGTAAAAAAAGCAATTGTAAACACATTAAGGGAAAAGCTATTTTACAGTATACTGTCCCTTTAACTCTTGGCCTTTGTGACACTGCCCTTTCTTGGATTCACTCTTATCTTTCTCACATGTCTTTTTACGTGTCATTTGCTGGGGACTTCTCCTCCACTTCTTTCTCACTCTTGTAGTCTTTACCTCCTGTTTCCCAACCTGCTACCCTTCTAGATTGTAAATTCTCATGGGAATAGGGCCCTCAATTCCTCCTGTATGTATTTGTCAATTTCTTTCCTGTCTCTTACAAGTTTTATATCATTGTTTTATTTAAGTGGATTGTACCCATGGACAGTGCTGCCGAATATGTTGGTTCTTCATAAATAAAGTATAATAATAATAATCTAATAAAAATTATTTAAAAAAATAATGCACAAAAACGTTATAAGGGCTCAAATATTTGCAAAGGGCTTTAACATAGAGATACATCATATAAATGCTTATATGTATTTATGGATACAGTGTTCGCCACAGAACATTTTGCCAGCCAGATGGCATTATAAAGGACCCGGAAGGGGTCAATGTAATATTTTCTAATTTGATTTTCAGCTATCAAAGCACAAATTAATTGCACAATTTAATAATATTGGCTAAAAAGGTCCAGGGGAGAACTCTGGTACATACCATATATCTATCTATCTATCTATCTATCTATCATCTATCTATCTATCTATCTATGTGTGTGTCTGCTTGTATTTATATGTGTATTTATGTATTCATAGACATATATACACATATGTCTATGAATACATAAGTTAAATTGTTAAATAGCTAAAATTATGTAAAATCATTTTTAGGCAATACTAATATTTAAAGGGACAGTCTAGTCAAAATTAAACTTTCATGATTCAGAAAGGCCATGCAATTTTAAACAACTTTCCAATTTACTTTTATCATCAAATTTGCTTTGTTCCCTTGGTGGTATTTTTGAAAAGCTAAACACAGGTAGGCTCAATCTGATTTCTAAACCATTGAAAACCACCTTTTAGTGCGAGGATTTTGAAAGTTGTTCACAGTTAGACAGTACTAGTTCATGTGTGTCATATAGATAACATTATGCTCACTCCCGTGGAGTTATTTAGGACTCTGCATTGATTGGCTAAACTGCATGCCTGTCAAAAGCACTAAGATAAGGGGACAGTCTGCAGAGGCTTAGATACAGGGTAATCACAGAGGTAATAAAAGTGTATTAATATAGCAGTGTTGATTATGTAAAACTGGGAAATGGGTAATAAAGGGATTACCTATCTTTTTAAAAAATAAAAATGCTGGTGTAGACTGTCACTTTAATAAAGTGTTATACTGTGTATTTTCTGTAAATATTTCACATTCCAATGTTCTTCACAAATATGTTCTTTGTATTTTTAAATATATATATATATATATATATATATATATAAAACAAAAAAACATTATTTTTATATATATATATATATATATATATATATATATATATATATATATATATATATTACTAAAAAAGCATATATATATATATATATATATATATATATATATATATATGAATTCTGCTATGTGAAGAACATTGGAATGTGAAATATTTAGTTAGTGCACATGAGAAAATGCGATAGGGTTTGCGTGCAAGTAGGGCGTTAGGTTTTTCCCATGCTCCATCAATGTCTATAGGGGAATACATAAAATATGTAAAACGTAAATGTATAATTAATAGCAGCTAATTACAGGCCTATATTTCTGTATCCTAATATAGCCCTGGCACATACAAGAACACACCACACAACCAGCACTCTACACACACTACACATTCATATCACACACTCACATATACATACACAAACAGCACTCTACACACACTACACATTCACATCACACACTCACATATACACACACAAACAACAATATACACACACTACACATGCACATCACACACACACACACACACACACACACACATATACACACACACAAACAACACTCTACTCACACTAAACATGCACATCACACACACACATATACACACACAAACAGCAATCTACACACACTACACATGTACATCACACACATACATATAAACACACAAACAGCACTCTACACACACTACACATGTACATCACACACACACATATACACACACAAACAGCAATCTACACACACTACACATGTACATCACACACATACATATACACATACAAACAGCACTCTACACACACTACACATGCACATCACACACATATACACACAAACAGCACTCTACACACACTACACATTCACATCACACACACACACACACATATACACACACACAAACAACACTCTACTCATACACATATACACACACAAACAGCACTCTACACACACTACACATGCACATCACACACACATATACACACACAAACAACGCTCTACTCACACTACACATGCACATCACACACACATATACACACACAAACAGCACTCTACACACACTACACATGTACATCACACAAACACATATACAAACACAAACAGCAATCTACACACACTACACATGTACATCACACACACACATATACACACACAAACAGTACTCTACATACACTACACATGCACATCACACACACACAAACAGCACTCTACACACACTACACATGCACATCACACACACACACATATACACACACACACAAACAGCACTCTAAACACACTACACATGCACATCACACACACACATATACGCACACAAACAGCAATCTACACACACTACACATGTACATCACACACACACATATACACACACAAACAGTACTCTACATACACTACACATACACATCACACACACACAAACAGCACTCTACACACACTACACATGCACATGACACACACACATATACACACACGAACAACACTCTACACACACTACACATGCACATCACACACACACACATATACACACACACAAACAGGACTCTAAACACACTACAAATGCACATCACACACACACATATACACACACACACAAACAGCACTCTAAACACACTACACATGCACATCATACACACACATATACACACACAAACAACACTCTGTGAAATATTTACAGTAAATACATAGTTTAAACCTTTATTAAATATGAATATTGTATAAATATGCTTTTTTCATCTACTTAATGGCAAAGGGCTCAATGGCACTTCTATATATGTCTGTATGTGTGTACATATGCATTTATGTGTTTATATGTGTATATATCTCTGTAAATACACACACACACATATATATATATGAGCTCAAACTAAATAAAAGAGAAATTTACTGGATGTTTGTTCTTAAAACTACCATTCCACATGGCCTAAATATTAGGAGAGATCTTGACACATTTACATGAGTTAATATGTGTCCTTCTCCTAATATTATATTTACTATATATATTTTTTTTCTCAGCTATCAATTACAGTTAGGTGTCCATGTAACATAGGAGTTTTTACAGAAATACGTTTTACATTTTCTGTTTGTTTTTTTCTATTCAATTATTTTTTCCTTAGTAGGTCTAAATTAATAAATTTATTATTTGAGATAAATACAAGAAATAATATCACATGATTAAAATGAATTTACTAAAATGTATCTAGGCCACAAGTTTATTGTAACAAATATAGTACACCAATATTTATGCAGATACTGTCTCTTTAACATATCAAGGGAGTTTGTCCCTTTAAAAAGGAGGTGTGCACAGGTAATTACCTATGCAGTGATCAAGTGCGCAGGCACGAAACATGTATGCAACGTTCCTGTCCACACTGATGTGATTTTAAATGTCTATCTACCGTGCTACGGTTTTTCTGTTTTTAAACTTGGATAAATAAAATTTTGGAATTTTTTACTTTATACCTGTCTGAAGGTGCATTTTGCGCATTTTTTCTCCTATCTCTATACATATTATTTTGGTATTCAGCAAATACCTGAAAATGCTGCATCTGCACTGACCGATTATACTCACTCTCCATTGTGCCGTGCCTACAGAGGTCAGAGGTTGGAGCGGAAGCACACTGAGGACGTCGAGGAACAAGGTGAGAGGAGGTTATTGGCGCTTTCTCTGAGACTTTGTATCAACATATGTTCTCTTTGCTGTGATTAGAGAAAGCTGCCTTTTTCCCTCTTTACTTACTAAATGTCACGCTAACATTTGACGAGTGTTGGGAAGCTGAAAGAAATTGCGGGAGGCAACAGTGGATAACAAACAAAGTGTTCACATATCTAAGCCGGTAACTGAGAAATAGTTATACCGCCAGGAGTATATACAGCTGTTCCAACTGAAGATAATAGCACACATACGGATATCGATCTATACGGCTGAAGAGGAGGTGAGTCATATATTCATTGTTTTGACATAACCGTAGCACATAGTATTTTTTGCATACTTATTGGTGTACAATATGGAAGAAACAGAGGAAAATTCTTATGTATTAAGTGACTTTAAGGAGGGAGAAAACGATACTTTAGATGATTTGATCTTAACTATTGACAATCTATTTTTTGAAATCGATGCCCTCAGAAAAAGGGATATTAAATTAGAGTTGGACATCAAATCATTCTCTATGTATCTTAAAGACAAACGCATTCCCAGAGGACTCCGCATTAGGAAGTTTCCTTCCTTTATTGTCAATGACATGGACTTTATTAACAAATGGAATAGAATTTTGGATATGTGTTCATTTGCGCTCATGAACTTGCTTATAGAATATAAGGAAAGACAAAGAACAGACTTAATTAAAGAAATGAAGGATATACAAGGTAAATTAAAAGCAGTTCAAGGGGATGACAAATGTAACAGTTATGACATGCAGTTTAAAACAAATATGAACACATTCAAAAAGGAATTGTGGCTATTTAAGTCTCGCAAAATGGTGCGAGACAGAAGAGATTATGAGGCCAATCAGGTATACAAATGGACACATGATAATTCTACCTATAAAATCAGGAGTTACAATAGAATTAAGAAACAGAAATTTAATCCAAAATCTGGCAAAACAGTGACTTTCTCTGACACAGAATATGAAGTAGATTCATCAGACAATGAAACAGATATTCCGGCAGTTCTACAAGATCTAGAGCCAGAGGAAGTAACAGAGGTTATAACTACACAGTCAAAAAACGAAGTGTCCTCAAGAAAACCAGCAAGAAAAAAACCCACAGAGGGACAAGGGGCAGAGTCAACAAAGGAAGGAGGTTACAAACAGTACCAGGCCCGTACCAAGAAGAAGCAAAAGGCACAGACAACATACCTAACGAGATCACAAGGACAGAAAGATCTGAAATATGCATGAATAATAATAATGTGTCATCAATTTCTCAAAATATTTACTTAATGAATCTGAATTAAGGTTGCTGTCTAAAGGTCTCAGTTTTGTGCTGACAAGTCAATTTAATCTATTTGAAACCATTCTTGACGTCAACCAATTTGTTCGCAAGATCACATTGCGTAAACATTTCTTTGGCACTAGAGACTTGTCGGCACAAGACTTAGACACTAATGTTCATGATAATCCTGATGATATTGCCTCTAACACTATGTCTTTCCAGGATTGGTGTACTGTTGTGGATTTACAGCAAATGTCACGTGATAATAGTATAGATCCCTCTATCAGTCAGGATTTAAGTAAACCTAATTTTGAAAAATGTAAAAAGAAGAGTTACTTTTATCCGGTACATACCAGAACAAAAGCGATAGAGGTATTTCAAAAAACTGTAGAGGATAAATTGAGGGCATTACATGAAAAAGTAACTAAAAATCGACATTACATATCATTTAACTTAACTAATAAAGAAAGACTAGCACTCAAACAATTGGAAAATAATGCCAATATCACAATAAGGCCATCCGACAAGGGCGGCAATGTTGTTGTGCTTAATACCACTGATTATGTAGCAGAGGCAGTAAGACAACTGTCTGATAATGAAGTATATATTAAACTAAAGGAAAATCCAACTCCATCCTACAGGAAGGAATTACTTAAAATAATACAAGTATTGAAGCACAATAACATTGTAGACATAGAAATAAGTGAAAACTTGATTCCACAACATCCAGTTACACCAATATTTCATATGTTTCCAAAAATACATAAAAGCATGGACTGTCCTCCAGGGTGTCCCATCATTGTGGGAATAGATTCCCTCAATGAACCGCTTTCAGAACTAATAGACACATTTTTGCAGCCTTTGGTCAAACAGATACCAAGCTACATCCAAGACACTACCGATTTATTAAACAAGTTAAAACAAACGAAGTAGAAAGAAACATACAAATTTTGTGTAGTGGATGTGTCTTCTTTGTACACCTCTATTACACATACAAAAGGCATGGTGGCTATGGATAACATGTTTGACCTTTTTGGGAAATTTGAGCCCATAGTGAAGCATTTTCTACTTATGGGCATTGAATATCTTTTAACGCATAATTTTTTTATGTTTGGGAGGGATTTCTATCTGCAAAGACGTGGGACAGCCATGGGGGCAAAATTTGCCCCTTCCTATGCCAATCTTTTTTATGGCATGGTGGGAGCTGTCCCATGTCTTTGCGGATGGAAATCCCTTCAAGGACAAGATCGTTCAGTATTATCGTTATATAGACGATCTGTTTTTTATTTTTGATGGCAGTGATGAAGAGGCTGAACAGTTTCTAAAATTCCTGAATCACAATGAATGTGGTATCTCATTCACAGGAGAAGTCAATCCACATAGTATTAAATTTCTAGATTTAGAGATCATAAGTGATAATGTTACTGGAGTGATAAATACTACATTATATAGGAAAATTACATCAGGAAACACGACATTAGAATACAACTCATGTCATCCTAGACATGTAATCAAAGGAATCCCAAAAGGGGAATATATTAGAGCCAAAAGGAACTGCTCCACTGAAGAAATGTATCAAGAACAGGCACAAATAATCACTACACGATTGACTGAACGAGGCTATAAGACAGATCTTCTAAAGAAGATAAAACATGAGGTAGATTTAACACCTAGAGATAATTTACTCAAATACAAACATCTAAATAGAAAGACTAAACAAATGAACAAACCGAAGATCATAACAACATATAGCAATGATTATCACAAGATATGTAATATTATCAAAGATTCTTTACACATATTGGATACAGACCTAATAATAAAACAAATATTACATCAAGGGTGTGATTATGTCACCAGAAGAGGAAAAACTTTGGGGAATACATTGTCTCCTTCTGATCTTCCACAAGGTTCTAAACAGACATGGTTACCTAAAAAGATAGGGTTCTATAAATGTAGACGCCCAGTTTGTAAGACGTGTAGTCATGTCTTGGAAGGACCAAAATTTAAATCCAATTCTACAGACCAAGAGCATAGTATTAAATATTATATAAATTGCTCCAGTACTCATATTGTGTATCTATTAACTTGCCAACAATGTGGCAAACAGTACACAGGAAAAACTAAACGTTCTTTGAAGGATAGATTTCTAGAACACCTTAGGTCACTGGAAGATATAGATTCTGATACCCCAGTAGCAAGACACTGTAGGGAATGTCACAATTCAGACATTTCTAAACTGACCATTCAAGGTATAGATCATGTTCCTGTTTGGAAAAGAGGAGGTAGTAGAGAGAACAAACTAAATAAAAGAGAAATTTACTGGATGTTTGTTCTTAAAACTACCATTCCACATGGCCTAAATATTAGGAGAGATCTTGACACATTTACATGAGTTAATATGTGTCCTTCTCCTAATATTATATTTACTATATATTTTTTTTTCTCAGCTATCAATTACAGTTAGGTGTCAATGTAACATAGGAGTTTTTACAGAAATACGTTTTACATTTTCTGTTTGTTTTTTTCTATTCAATTATTTTTTCCTTAGTAGGTCTAAATTAATAAATGTATTATTTGAGATATATATACAAGAAATAATATCACATGATTAAAATGAATTTACTAAAATGTATATTTGTCACAAGTTTATTGTAACAAATATAGTACACCAATATTTATGCAGATACTGTCTCTTTAACATATCAAGGGAGTTTGTCCCTTTAAAAAGGAGGTGTGCACAGGTAATTACCTATGCAGTGATCAAGTGCGCAGGCACGAAACATGTATGCAACGTTCCTGTCCACACTGATGTGATTTTAAATGTCTATCTACCGTGCTACGGTTTTTCTGTTTTTAAATTTTTTACTTTATACCGGTCTGAAGGTGTATTTTGCGCATTTTTCTCCTATCTCTATACATATATATATATATATATATATATATATATATATATATATATATATATATATATATTGGTAGAGGTTTTAAGTCAAAATTAAACTTATACCAGTTGGATAGAGCGTGTAATTTTAAAGTACTTTCCAATTTACTTAGTTCTCTTAGTATCCTTTGGTAAAGAGAAATCATAGGTGAGATCAGGAGTGTGCATGTGTCCTTAGACATCTGGCAGCAGTGTCTGCAACAATGTTTATAGCAATGTTATACATAGTTGCATACACAGATGACATAATGCTACAAACACTCTATAACAGCAGAATTTGCAATTATGTATAAAATAATTTTAAGCATTTTTGCAAACACTTTCCTGTTGGCTAAGGACATGTGCACACTTTTAAGCTCACCTAGGATTACTCTTTAACAAACAATACCAGGAGAACTAAGGGACTTCATGGGGAAATCCCAATTTTGATAAGTGTCCAAAATGCAAGTTACCTGCTGCAGATCTAACCCATTTAGGGTTAGATTGCAAGTGAAGCGGTATTTTACACTACCGCTAGAGCGATAACTCCACTAGAATAAACCCCTTAGTGAACAGACCATTTTTCAATACAGCTTGTAACTTGCTGTAATAGGTATCCAACAGACAGAACATATAATGTAAGAGTGCATTGCATAGTGCTAGAACTTGGTTTAAGGGACACTCAAGTCAAAATGAAACTTTCATGATTCAGATACAGCATGCAATTTTAAACAACTTTTCAGTTTACATCCATTCACAAAATATGCACAGTCTTTTTATATTTACAGTATTTGAGTCACCAGCTCCTACTGAGCATGTGCAAGAATTCATAGAATATACGTATATGTGCATTTGTGATTGGCAGGTGGCTGTCACATGATGCAGTGGGAGTGAAAAAATAAACATAACTTTGAAATTTGTCAGAAAAAAAATCTACTACTTATTTGAAGTTCAGACGATGTGCTATTGCTTTGTCATGTTATCATCATGCATTTATTGATTATGCAAATCGTCTGTCTTTACTGATCCTTTAACCAGGAAGGAGCCTCACTGACAAAATTAACGCCTAGGTAGCAGCCTACATTTGTTTGCATGGTCCTTATTAATGCTAGAATTTATTATGATGTATTGTTATCATTTTAATTGTCTCAGAAATATGTTCCAACATTTAAAAGTAAAGAAGTAAATAAATTATAAGATTTAACAAACTGGTTTGAGTTTAGAAACTGACAGAGTAAAAACACCCTTCTGCCATTGGCACTGTTTATATTCACTAACTGTAAATTGGTTTGCAAGTGTTTAACATTTGGAATATAAAGGGCAAGTACATCAACAGTAAATCTATTTTATCCTATACTAATTTTATTCTTGCTAGATTATAGATCATCATTATTATTATTATCATTTACAGTGCCAAATTAGCTACGCAAGGCTGAGATTTTAAAAGCTTGATGTGATCTGCCAATAATAACATTTGAACTGTCACGCATACTTGGCTGGTATAATTTATCTAGCAAAAACAATGTTTTACTGATGGGGAATAGATTTGACTTTGAAGTTTAATAATGTTTCAGTGTCACTGTGTATCAGGGCCTGAGTGCTGTGTGTGTGGGGTGGGGTGGGGGGGTCATAGCAGCTATAGCAGCTAGTCTATACATAGGTGTGTGCAGAATGGGAGGAATCCTAATGCAGTTGAGCCGTTTTTACTGCAGGTTGCAGATCTTTCTCTCTCTCTATCTATCTATCTATCTATCTATCTATCTATCTATCTATCTATCTATCTTCTATATATCATCTACCTATCATCTATCTATCTACCTATCTATCTATCTATCTATCTATCTATCTACCTATCATCTACCTATCATCTATCTATCTGTCTATCTATCTATCTATCTATCTATATCTATCTATCATCTATCTATCATCTACCTATTATCTATCTATCTATCTATCTATCTATCATCTACCTATCATCTATCTATCTATCTGTCTATCTATCTATCTATCTATCTATCTATCTATCTATCTATCTATCATCTACCTATCATCTATCTATCTGTCTGTCTGTCTATCTATCTATCTATCTATCATCTACCTATCATCTATCTATCTGTCTGTCTATCTATCTATCTATCTATCTATCTATCTATCTTCTATCTATCATCTGTCTATCATCTATCTATCTACCTATCTATCTATCTATCTATCTATCTATATCTATCTATCATCTATCTATCATCTACCTATTATCTATCTATCTATCTATCTATCTATCTATCTATCATCTATCATCTACCTATTATCTATCTATCTACCTATCTATCTATCTATCTATCTATCTATCTATCTATGTCTATCATCTATCTATCATCTACCTATTATCTATCTATCTATCTATCTATCTATCTGTCTGTCTATCCTCACAATTATTATACAGAGCAGCATGTATATTATTGCTATTGCTTAATACTGAGTTACCTATGGGGGACCCCCAAACATTTCTGCACCAGGGCCCTCTGCTGAGAAGATATGCTACTGAACATACAATTGTAAACAACTTTCCTTTTTTAGTTCTTTTATCAATTTTGCTTCATACTCTTCGTAAGGTTTATTGAAGGAGCAGTAATGCACTATTGGGAGCTAGCTGAGCACATCGGTAAGCCAATGATAAGAGGTATATATGTACAGCAACCAATCACCAGCTCCTGTGCCTACCTAAATATGCTTTTCAACAAAAAATACCAAGTGAACAAAGCAAATTAGATAATAAAAGTAAATTGGAAAATTGTTTGAAAAGATATGCTCTATCAGAATCATGTAAAACATTTTGGGGTTTCATGTCCCTTTAAGCAAAGACATAATTACTTAGACACAGGGGCTGATTTATCAAGCTCCGTATGGAGTTTGATGCCCCGTATTTCTGGCGAGCCTTTAGGCTTGCCTGTAAACAGAAGTTCCACGTAATGGCTATTTTAATCAATGCACTGCTTCTCAATGCTTTTCAATAGCAGTCACATGACTGGGAAAAAAGGTTGTTATTCTGAAATGGTGTAAATTGAACCGTTGTAAACCGAGGGCCACCTGTGTGTATATATATATATATATATATATATATATATATAAAAACTCTGGAATATATTTTCAATATTTATTTTGCCCCCTTTTCCTGTAATACCATTGGCTGCACACTCTAGTGACTTATTTACAACTGTCCTTAATGGCCACATCAGATAAAGTAACCTTAGTTACAACATGGCAGCTCCCATTGTTTTATAGACACTAAAACATTATACACTTATTTTGCCATTAAATAAAAAAAAAACGAATGAAACTTAAAAAAATGTAGCTTTTCTTTTCTTGGACTGCATCATTCTATCTAGCATTTATTTAGTGTTTAATGCCCCTTTAAACAGACATAAAAGTTAAAAAAGAAGACACTCTAATGTGTCAAAGCATTTTATTATTGCACTATCGCTTACTAAAGTCCACTCCAGAGCAGCAATGTGCTACTGGGAGCCATCTGAACACATCTGGTGAGCCAATGAAAAGAGGCATATGTGAATAGTCACCAACAGCTAGCGCCCAGTAGAGCATTGCTGCTTCTTTTCAACAAAGGATGCTAATAGAACAAAGTCAATTTTATAATAAATAAATTACGAAATCTCTTAAAATCGCATCCTCTACCTGAACTATGAAAGTTTAATTTTGACTTTCATGTCCATTTAAGTTTAAAATTATTGTATAGCTCAGTGGTGAGCAACTTTTGTCACATGTGCCGAGTGTCACACTCAGAGTCATTTTTAACAGTGGTGCACTGTGGACTGACACGTACACCCTTTGGTTCCAGCCCTGTCAAATTTCTGGGGGGTGGGGGGGAAGCAGCCAGGTCAAGTGTTATCCTTCTCTTCACTTCTCTCACACAGGTTCCATGCGCAGTTCTTAAGGAACAAAGCACTACAAGCTAGAAACCCAAAGCAATAGACAGCAGGTGGGGAGGCTTGGGGGAAATTAAGGTTAGGGGCTGCCAGAGGAACTTTAGGGGCAGGTAACTTAGACTAATTATGGCTAAAGGGTGAGAGATGGGCTGTAGGGCCAAAGGTCTGATGTGGATATGTGCTTAACATAATGGCTGCAGGGCTAGGAGTCCAATCTGATGTTCAGCCTTCATTATTATTATTATACAAGCATTTGTTTTTTATTTTCAAAATGAATGCAAAAGATAACATTATAATATTGTTTTGACACAGTGCTCATTAAAGGGATAGTAAAGTCCAAATTAAACTTTCATGATTCAGATAGGGCCCACAGTTTTAAACAACTTTCTCATTTACTTTCATAATCAATGTTGCTTTGTTCTCTTGGTATTCTTAGTTGAAAGCTAAACCTAGGTAGGCTCATATGTTTCTAAGCCCTTGAAGGCCGCCTCTTATCTAAATGCATGTGGCAGTTTTTCACAGCTAGAGGGTGTTAGTTCATGTGTTTCATATAAATAACATTGTGCTCATGTTCGTGGAGTTATTTAAGAGCCAACAATAATTTCCTGTAATACAAGTCTGTCTGCAGAAGCTTAGATACAGGGTAATTACAGAAAAAGTATAATTCTATAACAGTGTTGGTTATGCAAAACTGGGGAATGGTATAGGGATGATCTATCTTTTTAAACAATAACATTTTTGGTGTTTATTATCCCTTGCCAGACACAGTATATCTATTATTGTTTGTGATTATTTCATAAAATGGATAAATAAATGGTTAAATGTTTGTAGTATTGCACTGTGTGTGCTTGTCTGAGACAAAATTTGCTTGTACTTATGTGGAAGTAGACTTCATCTGACATTTTCTAGTATATGTCAAACAAAAGGATAGCAGTTATTTAGGTTCTGAGTCATTGGTAGCAAACAGAAAACAAAAGTTATAAATCACCAAGTATATCTGAAAACAATAACACTTATTGAAATTGTAAACTAAAAATAATTAAAAGTATATCAAACTGGCATTGTACTCAAAACTGTTTAATTTTAAATTTAATCAATTATAGCAATATCAGTTGTGCAATCCCTAATAAAGCTCACTGGCTGATAACTACTTCCTGCTAATGATTGGCTAATAGTACTTCCTGACAATGATTATTGGCTGAAAAGTTCTTCCTGATAATATTTATACTTAAATGTTGCTCTTTAAATATATAAAAAAAAATATTACTGTAGCCCTTTAACATAACTCTGTTTTAGAGTAAGACTTTATTAATGGATTTCTGATTTAAACAGCTAACCGAGCAACTAGTTTTAAACCAGTTAGCCTGTGACACCCATAGTTTATTTTTCTAAAATTAAGCGACACCTCAAAGTGTCAGTAAATTGTGGATAAAGTCAAACAAATTACAGTCTTTGTTAAATAAAGATTAGCATAACTAATTTTCCAATGTCAGAACACAATAGTATCTGTAACAATGTGTAACAAAAGTATTTCTATCCTTCCAGGGGTACTTGAAATATTAGATTGGTAAAAGTTTAACTCTACAATTACTTATTCATAAATACATTGTTTTTTTTTTAATAAATTGTGACATTAAGCAATATTTACAACACTCATCTAATACATATGCTCATGTCATTAGTTTAAAATAATGATTCTAATACTTTAATAAGAACTAAATGCCTTGGTGGAGTTTACATTTTTTTCCTAAAATATTCATTTACTTTAGAGCAGGGTTACATAAGCACAAACAGACACAAACACACACACAAACAAATACACAGTGCCTGTGTCACTTTTCATACTAACAAAAACAAAAACACATATATTTGGAGTCATATAACAGCCACTTTACATAATAAGCTTATTCTTCATTTCATCCTCTCTATGAACACCTCTTCCTTTTGTCTCTGTCATCGTAAACCATAAAAAAACTGGCTTGATTGTAAGGCCTCATGAAGACAAGACCTCTGACTCTCTCTTTATATCTTTCAGTATATGTTTTGGTTACGTTCTCAAATGCATTTTTTGCATAATTGCACAGTAGAATATATTGCGTTACAGTAATATTCATGTCTGTACTGCACTTGAACAGATTATATTGCCATAATCTGTTGTAGTGACAATAATGTCTTTTTTTTACGCAAATGAGCACCTGGGGCAGAGAAATATGGGGATAAAATCAAAATTGGTAAAAGCGATCCAACAGATTTTGGGGAACACCACCTTGATCAGGAGCTAAATTGCCTATAGAAAGAATTTTATCATCACAAAGACTATTATGTTATTTGAGTGAACATATACTTTACTATATCACAACACTGACACACTGGAGCCGATTTATTAGGGGTCGAATTGCCCCTGATGTCCCTGTTTCCACACAAGCCTTCAGGCTCGCCGGAAACAGACTTTATGAAGCAACGGTCTTAAGACCACTGCTCCTTAACTGGTCCGCTGCCTCTGAGGCTACGGACATCAATCCAACCAATCCTATACAATCCTATACGGTCCGGTTGATTGACACACCCTGCTAGCTGCCGATTGCACAAGCAGTTCACCAGAACTACAGCGTATCATGTCTGCCAGACATTGGTAAATCGGCCCCCAAGTCCCAACATTTGTTTTTGTTCACTATTTCTATATGTGTTATTTCAAATACATTCTTTGAATTTTTTTTAGATGGTTTAGTGATTTCATAGTAGGCAGCAAGTAGATGTAAAGTATATTGTTCAACATTATTTGAAGCCATATACTGTATGTACCTTGGTGTGTAAGTATGGGGTCAATTACAATCCTTCAGAAAAATGTATCAACTTATTTATCTACAAAACAACTCTTAGACTTTAATAGTTTTTTGATTGATAATCATTAGATACATTATTCTAAAGTGTTTTGATGACCCCTATATTCTTTTTCATTGACTACATTTTACATATTTTGAGTTATATATATTTATATGCTGATGAAATTATGACAAGGTTAATAAATGTTGTCTGTGTTATTTATAAACATACTTTTAAAATAGAAACATTTCATTTTCATATCTATCTTTCTGAATGTTAATGTATGATCAACCTTGTGTGAATATTAAAAAAAGGAAACATTTACTTAAAAATACAAGTAATGTAACATGCAAAGCTTAATGGGACTCTCAAGTCAAAATGAAACTTTCATGATTCAGATAGAGCATGCAATTTTAAACAACTTTCCAATTTAATTCCATTAACAAAATGTGCACAGTCTTTTTATATTTACTCTTTTTGAGTCACCAACTCATACTGAGCATGTGCAGAATTTACAGAATATACGTATATGCATGTGTGATTGGCTGATGGCTGTCACATGATACAGGGGAGTGGAAATAGACATAAAAAAAATCTACTACTCATTTGAAGTTCTAACTACGTGCTATTCTATTGTCTTTTTATTATGTATTTGATAATTATGCAAATCTACTGTATTTATGGGTCCTTAAAACTAATGCTAACAAACCAAAAAAAGGTTTTAAACCTAACACCTTTGACTTCCCTTGCAGTGAGCGAGATCAGTGAGATTGATAGACTCACCTTGATGCTGACTTCAGACAACTTTTTTTCAGTCTCTCTGCTGCCTCTTCCATTTGTTTATTAATCTCCGCCACCTGCTGTTTCTTTTGACATGTCAGTATATAATTTTGTCCATCATTGTTATCCCAAAATGTGCCAAGCGGTGTTTCATAGCATATGCAGAATTCAACTTTGGCTCCATCTTTCTGATATGGAGGTACCAATGCAATATGGAAGAAAAATTGATCTGTGTCGCCATTGCAAGAGTCAGGAATATATTCTGCTATGAAATCATAAAAATGCTGCCATTCATCAAGGGATGTTCGCACATATACTTGTTTTTCAAAAGACAAATTAAGAACTCGAATAATTCCTTTCACGGTAGTTACCCCTGGCAGAGAGTCCAATGATTCTAGTATCACCTTTTTTGTGCGCAATTTTTCTGTAATGCTATAACTTGAAGGCAATGGAAAGGTTGGGGATAAAACGTATTCCACAACTGGGATACTTTCTTTTTCATAAACAGGAGGTTGTGATACAGTTGGCAGATCCCATGTGTCAAACTCTTTAACAGAAACCAGATCAAAACCAAAAGCATCTGCAAAGGAAACCTTTCTTGCTATAGTTGTTGGGGGCTCCAAGTCTCCTTCATCTGAAGACACAGAACTCCGTCTTCTTGGAAGTGGAGAGAAGCGTGGCTTTATAGTGGCTCTTACATCCTCTTCATCGACAGAGGAATCACCTGTGGTTGGAGGTTCTAATAAATTACTTTTATTTAGGTTGTTTTCTTCAAAAGTCTCCATTGGGCTCTCTGTTGTACACAGCACAAGATCAGTGCAGCTACTGGCAAATGACATTTGAGACACTGAAAGTCAGGATCAGGATTAATGTTACAGATGACATTGCAAAGGGGAGTCAAGCCTATTAATAAGCATGGTGGCTTGCAAACTATGCTGGCCTTCTCCCTAAAGGTTTTAAATCTGATACCCTTAGTGTCACTGTTTTAAAAGCATAGCAAGTAGTTTTATTGTAAATGTCCCATTTTTCCCCCCATACGTTCTCTTTTATTAAGCTATAGATTACAATGTAATGATAAAAACAAGTTATCTGAAATGTAACTCTAGATTTATAGCCATATTTTGTTTAAGATATTTTTTTATGACAATGACATACAAATGTGGTTTTAAATAATGCACCTTCGTTTCAGTGGATATATTTTATTATAGTGCAAATTAAGAGGCAAATCCCATTCTAACTGAATATTCTATATAAAATAATTTATAAATGCTTTTCGTAGGTATATTCTGTGATAAGACTTTCAACTGCATTAGAACCTACTACATAGTTTTATGGGGAAAGATCAAGTGTAATTAGCAGCTTAAAAAAACAAAACAGAATACATATTTGCACTAATTCATTTAGTGCATCAGAGACTGTAAATCCATGCTATAATGCCAGTGTGGGACATCTAAACTTACTACAATATTACTAAATTCAGGATTTCAAATACTATAGATCCTAAATGCAACAAAATGTCTTACTAGTATTAATAGATTTTCTTTATTTCCTTTAGAAATGTGCTCCTACTTGTTGCACATGCTGAATGATAACTCTCAAGTATAATCATAGTGACAGCTTGATACAGAGAGAACATATAGCCCTTAAGTCAGTGCTTTCCAAACTGTGTGTCGGGACACACTAGTGTGTTGGCAGCAGTGTGTAGGTGTGTCCCTGCTTCAGCACTAATTTATTTAAATTTAATTTTTTTTTTTTTTTTTTGGTTTCTGCCTTTCCGCCTGCCTGCTACGCATATCACATGGTTGACAAGTGATTGATACCTAGTGAGTCACAGATCATCTTAACCTATTGGCGCAGCTCAGTGGGAACTGAAACTATTGCCATTGGCGGCTCCTGGCTGCACGTGTAGTCTCCTTAATTGGCTTGTGACTGCATGTGTAGTCTCCTTAATCGGCTCGTGACTGCATGTGTAGTCAGTGAGTGGGACAGCAGTGTGTTTGCAGCGCGGGCAGTAGTCAATCAGACTCACTGAGCTCTGAGGGCGGCAGCTTAAACGCTGAGCTGAAGTCAGTGTGGGTTTTTTTTTTGCAGCTAGCTCCCAGTAGTGCATTGCTGCTGCTGCTCTTGATATATGGATAGGAAGGGGGAGCTTAAAAAATGCTTGATGATGAAATGCGAGTGTCTTTATCTAACATTCCACCAAATATTCAGAAACTGTGTTCATCCCATCAACCTCATACATTCCATTAAAATAGTAAGTAGCTATTGGTGTTATTCTTGCACATACAAGAATATATCGTATCTCTTAAAACAAGTTCGTTTAACCTCCTTTTTGCTAAAACAACTGAATTACTGTGTCGTGAAATGATGTAGGTCTAAAAAGTGTGTCCCCAACATGAAAAGTTTGGAAAGCTCTGCCTTAAGTGGATGGTTCTCTTTAGGAGAGGGGACTGCAGCTGATGGGCTGTTATCCATTTTGCTTTGAATCTGTTTAGGTATTGTCAAAAACTTACCATTGTCAATAAGTTTGCATTAGGTACCTTTTAATTTAGGTTTTACAAAGTTTTTTGTAGTAAGCATTAGCAAAAAAATCACAGCACTCCATTTGGTTTATATTAAAATAAATAAATCCTACCTGAAATACAAGCCAGAAGCAGTGCAGTCCTTATGAATTACATTTGTCATTTCAAGAACTATGATCATGTTTAACTATTTTATCATTTTAAAGAAAAATCAATGCACATACGGTAAATTATGACTGCTTAAATGTGTGCTTTGAGTTATATTAAAGTTAGTCCTATCAGTTCAGCAGGTGAGAAGAATGTTTTATGTATTTGCCAGAAAGCTCCAAGCGACATAAAACCCAACATTTTTCTTTCATGATTCGGATAGATCATAACATTTTAAACAACTTTCCAATTTACTTCTATTATCAAATTTGTTTTGCTCCCTTGGTATCCTTTGTTGAAGAAGCAGCATTTATAAAGTTTGTAACTGGGACACCCAAATTTTAAAGGGATATGAAACCCAATTTTTTTTTATCTCATGATTCTGATAGAGCATGCAATCTTAAGCCACTTTCTAAATTACTCGTATTATCAATTTTTCTTCGTTCTCTTGGTATCTTTATTCGAACTTAGCGACCAATCATCAAGAGCTACCTAGGATGCTGAATAAAAAATGGGCCGGCTCCTAAGCTTACATTCCTGCTTTTGAAATAAAGATACCAAGAGAACGAAGAAAATGTGAGAATAGGAGTAATTTGGAAAGTTGCTTAAAACTGCATGTTCTATCTGAATCATGAAAGAAAAAATTTGGGTTTCATGTCCCATTAAATCACTTAAAAGTAGACTTGTGCGTGATCGAAAAATTTGTTTTGCTTCATTTCGTTTCAATTCGGGTCGTAAAAAAATTCTGTTCGAGACATTCGGAATAATTTGGTATGTGTCAGTAATTCGGTTTCAGAATTTATTTGTGTCGTTCAAAATTTTTAAATTCGGATGCATTCAAAACTGTTACCGAATTATTATTAATGTCGGACTGAATCTTTATTATGGACTGAATCGTTATTTCTAACTAATGTTCCGGCGATTGCCGAAACAAAATTATGTTTAATCACCGCCACCACCCACGCCGCCACTAAATAAAGCTATTAACCCCTAAATCACCATCCCCCCACATCACTAACACTACCTAAACCTATTAACCCCTAAACCGCCGCCCCCACATCGCCGACACTAACAAAATAACAAAATAAACCTATTAACCCCTAAACCGCACCCCCCAGATCGCCAACACTACCTAAATCTTTTAACCCCTAAACCACCATTCCCAAACATTGCCAAAACTAAATAAATCACTAAATAAAGTATTAACCCCTAAACCGCCATTCCCCGACATTGCTGACACTAAGTAAAACTATTAACCCCTAAACCACACCCCTTCACATCACTAACTCTACCTAAACCTATTAACCCCTAAAGCGTTGTTCCCAAACATCGCCAACACTAACTAAACCTGTTAACCCCTAAAACACAGATCCCTGACTTTGCTGACACAAACTAAACATATTAACCCTTAAAACGCACCCCCCCCACATCGCCAACACTAACTAAACCTATTAATTAACCCCTAAACCGCCGCCCCCCCACATCGCAACAACCTAAATTAAACTATATTAACCCCTAAACCTAACACCCCAACCTGACCCTAAACCTAACCCTAAACCTAACACCCCGAAACTTTAACATAATTTAAATAGAACTAAATTAAAGTTTAAATTATTAACTAAATAATACCTATTTAAATCTAAATACAAACGGCTAGATTACGAGTTGTGCGTTAGGGTAAAAAAGCTGCTTTTTTACGCCCGCTGGTATTACGAGTCTTGCAGGTTTAGGTGTACAGCACACTTGTTTGGCCTTACCGCAAAATGACTTACGTAAACTTCGTAAAGTCTTTTTTCTATGGGACTTCCATAGTGCTGATATTACGAGTCTGATATTACGAGGCCAAAAAGTGAGCGGTACAGCCTACCCTGTCAAGAGTCCTAACGCATTTAAAAGTCAGTAGTTATGAGTTTTATGGTACAACGCCGTAACATAAAACTCATAACTAAAGTGCTAAAAAGTACACTAACACCCATAAACTAGCTATTAACCCCTAAACCAAGGCCCTCCCGCATCGCAAACACTATAATAAAATTTTTAACCCCTAATCTGCCGCTCTGGACACCACTGCCACCTACATTATATTTATGAACCCCTAATCTGCCACCCCAGAAATCGCCAACACCTACATTATAATTATTAACTCCTAATCTGCCGCTCCAGACACAGCCACCACCTACATTATATCTATTAACCCATAATCTGCCTTCCCCAATGTCGCCGACACCTACATTATATTATTAACCCCAAATCTGCCACCACCAACGTCGCCGCCACTATATTAAAGTTATTAACCCCTAAACCTAAGTCTAACCCTAAACCTAACACCCCCTAACTTAAATATAATTTAAATAAATCTAAATAAATATTCCTATCATTAACTAAATTATTCCTATTTAAAACTAAATACTTACCTATAAAATAAACCCTAAGCTAGCTACAATATAACTAATAGTTACATTGTAGCTAGCTTAGGGTTTATTTTTATTTTATAGGCAAGTTTGTATTTATTTTAACTAGGTAGAATAGTTATTAAATAGTTATTAACTATTTAATAACTACCTAGCTAAAATAAATACAAAAGTACCTGTAAAATAAAACCTAACCTAAGTTACAATAACACCTAACGCTACACTATAATAAAATAAATGTACTAAATTAAATACAATTAAATAAATGACATACAATTAGCTAAATTAAATTAAATTAGCTAAAGTACAAAAAAAAAAAACACTAAAATACAATAATAAACAAATTACAGATATTTAAACTAATTACACCTAATCTAATAGCCCTATTAAAATAAAAAAGCCCCCCCAAAATAAAAAAAAACCCTAGCCTAAACTAAACTACCAATAGCCCTTAAAAGGGCCTTTTGCGGGGCATTGCCCCAAAGTAATCAGCTCTTTTACCAGTAAAAAAAATACAACCCCCCCCAACAGTAAAACCCACCACCCACACAACCAACCCCCCAAATAAAATACTATTTAAAAAAACCTAAGTTCCCCATTGCCCTGAAAAGGGCATTTGGATGGGCATTGACCTTAAAAGGGCAGTTAACTCTTTTGCTGCCCAAAGTCCCTAACCTAAAAATAAAACCCACCCAATACACCCTTAAAAAAACCTAACACTAACCCCCTGAAGATCGACTTACCGGGAGATGTCTTCATCCAAGCCGGGCAAAGTGGTCCTCCAGACGGGCAGAAGTCTTCATCCAGACGGCATCTTCTATCTTCATCCATCTGGCACGGAGCGGGTCCATCTTCAAGACAACCAACGCGGAGCATCCTCTTCTGCCGACGGACTAACGACGAATAAAGGTACCTTTAAGTGACATCATCCAAGATGGCGTTCCTTATATTCTGATTGGCTGATAGAATTCTATCAGCCAATCGGAATTAAGGTAGAAAAAATCCTATTGGCTGATGCAATCAGCCAATAGGATTGAAGCTCAATCCTATTGGCTGATCCAATCAGCCAATAGAATTGAGCTTGCATTCTATTGGCTGATTGGAACAGCCAATAGAATGCCAGCTCAATCCTATTGGCTGATTGCATCAGCCAATAGGATTTTTTCTACCTTAATTCCGATTGGCTGATCGAATTCTATCAGTCAATCGGAATCTAAGGGATTCATTCGTCATTAGTCCGTCGGCAGAAGAGGATGCTCTGCGTCGGATGTCTTGAAGATGGACCCGCTCTGCGCCGGATGGATAAAGATAGAAGATGCCGTCTGGATGAGGACTTCTGCCCTTCTGGAGGACCACTTTGCCCGGCTTGGATGAAGACTTTTCTTGGCTTCGTTGAGGACTATTAGATTAGGTGTAATTAGTTTAAATATTTGTAATTTGTTTATTATTTTCTGTAATTTAGTGGGTTTTTTTGTACTTTAGCTAATTTAATTTAATTTAACTAATTGTATGTAATTTATTTAATTGTATTTAATTTAGTAAATTTATTTAATTATAGTGTAGTGTTAGGTGTTATTGTAACTTAGGTTAGGTTTTATTTTACAGGTACTTTTGTATTTATTTTAGCTAGGTAGTTATTAAATAGTTAATAACTATTTAATAACTATTCTACCTAGTTAAAATAAATACAAACTTGCCTGTAAAATAAAAATAAACCCTAAGCTAGCTACAATGTAACTATTAGTTATATTGTAGCTATCTTAGGCCTAGATTTAGAGTTTTGTCGGTAAGGACCCGCGTAGCTAACGCCGGCTTTTTTCTGGCCGCACCATAAAAATAACTCTGGTATAGTTAACCCCTAAACCGAGCCCCCCCCCCCCCTCCACATCGCAAAAAATAAAAATTATTGTTTAACCCCTAATCTGCCGAACCGGACATCGCCTCCACTATAAAAAATATATTAACCCCTAAACCGCCACACTCCCGCATCGCAAACACTAGTTAAATATTTTAACCCCTAATCTGCTGGCCCTAACATCACCGACACCTACCTACATTTATTAACCCCTAATCTGCTGCCCCCTACGTCACCGCAACTATATTAAATGTATTAACCCCTAAACCTAAGTCTAACCCTAACCCTAACACCCCCTAACTTAAATATAATTTAAATAAATCTAAATAAAATAACTACAATTAACTAAATAATTCCTATTTAAAACTAAATACTTACCTGTAAAATAAACCCTAAGGCCTAGATTTGGAGTTTTGTCAGTAACGACCCGCGTAGCTAACTCCGGCTTTTTTCAGGCCGCACCATAAAAATAACTCTGGTATTGAGAGTCCACATAAAGGCTGCGTTAGGCTCCAAAAAAGGAGCGTAGAGCATATTTAACGCAGCTTCAACTCTCGATACCAGAGTTGCTTACGCAAGCGGCCAGCCTAAAAAACGTGCTCGTGCACGATTCCCCCATAGGAAACAATGGGGCTGTTTGAGCTGAAAAAAAAACTAACACCTGCAAAAAAGCCGCGTTCAGCTGCTAACGCAGCCCCATTGTTTGCTATGCGTAAACACTTCCTACGTCTGCACCTAACACTCTAACATGTACCCCGAGTCTAAACACCACGAACCTTACACTTATTAACCCCTATTCTGCCGCCCCCGCTATCGCTGACCCCTGCATATTATTATTAACCCCTAATCTACTGCTCCGGACACCGTCGCTACTTACATTATCCCTATGTACCCCTAATCTGCTGCCCTAACATCGCCGACCCCTATATTATATTTATTAACCCATAATCTGCCCCCCACAACGTCGCCTCCACCTGCCTACACTTATTAACCCCTAATCTGCCGAGCGGACCTGAGCGCTACTATAATAAAGTTATTAACCCCTAATCCGCCTCACTAACCCTATAATAAATAGTATTAACCCCTAATCTGCCCTTCCTAACATCGCCAACACCTAACTTCAATTATTAACCCCTAATCTGCCGACCGGAGCTCACCGCTATTCTAATAAATGTATTAACCCCTAAAGCTAAGTCTAACCCTAACACTAACACCCCCCTAAGTTAAATATAATTTACATCTAATGAAATTAATTAACTCTTATTAAATAAATTATTCCTATTTAAAGCTAAATACTTACCTGTAAAATAAATCCTAATATAGCTACAATATAAATTATAATTACATTGTAGCTATTTTAGGATTAATATTTATTTTACAGGCAACTTTGTAATTATTTTAACCAGGTACAATAGCTATTAAATAGTTAAGAACTATTTAATAGTTACCTAGTTAAAATAATTACAAAATTACCTGTCAAATAAATCCTAACCTAAGTTACAATTAAACCTAACACTATACTATCATTAAATTAATTAAATAAAATACTTACAATTACCTACAATTAAACCTAACACTACACTATCAATACATTAATTAAATACAATACCTACAAATAACTACAATGAAATAAACTAACTAAAGTACAAAAAATAAAAAAGAACTAAGTTACAAAAAATAAAAAAATATCTACAAACATAAGAAAAATATTACAACAATTTTAAACTAATTACACCTACTCTAAGCCCCCTAATAAAACAACAAAGCCCCCCAAAATAAAAAATGCCCTACCCTATTCTAAATTACTAAAGTTAAAAGCTCTTTTACCTTACCAGCCCTGAACAGGGCCCTTTGCGGGGCATGCCCCAAGAAGTTCAGCTCTTTTGCCTGTAAAAAAACATACAATCCCCCCCCCCAACATTACAACCCACCACCCACATACCCCTAATCTAACCCAAACCCCCCTTAAATAAACCTAACACTAAGCCCCTGAAGATCTTCCTACCTTGTCTTCACCATACCAGGTTCACCGATCGGTCCTGAAGAGCTCCTCCGATGTCCTGATCCAAGCCCAAGCGGGGGGCTGAAGATGTCCATGATCCGGTAGAAGTCTTCATCCAAGCGGGGCAGAAGAGGTCTTCCATCCGATTGAAGTCTTCGTCCAAGCGGGGCAGAAGAGGTCTTCCATCCGATTGAAGTCTTCATCCAGGCGGCATCTTCTATCGACATCCATCTGGAACGGAGCGGCAGCATCCTGAAGACCTCCGACGCGGAACATCCATCTTGGCCGACGACTGAACGACGAATGACGGTTCCTTTAAATGACATCATCCAAGATGGCGTCCCTCGAATTCCGATTGGCTGATAGGATTCTATCAGCCAATCGGAATTAAGGTAGGAATATTCTGATTGGCTGATGGAATCAGCCAATCAGAATCAAGTTCAATCTGATTGGCTGATCCAATCAGCCAATCAGATTGAGCTCGCATTCTATTGGCTGTTCCGATCAGCCAATAGAATGTGAGCTAAATCTGATTGGCTGATTCCATCAGCCAATCAGAATATTCCTACCTTAATTCCGATTGGCTGATAGAATCCTATCAGCCAATCGGAATTCGAGGGATGCCATCTTGGATGACATCATTTAAAGGAACCGTCATTCGTCGTTCAGTCGTCGGCCAGGATGGATGTTCCGCGTCGGAGGTCTTCAGGATGCTGCCGCTCCGTTCCAGATGGATGTCGATAGAAGATGGCGCCTGGATGAAGACTTCAATCGGATGGAAGACCTCTTCTGCCCCGCTTGGATGAAGACTTCTACCAGATCATAGACGTCTTCAGCCCCCCGCTTGGGCTTGGATCAGGACATCGGAGGAGCTCTTCAGGACCGATCGGTGAACCTAGTATGGTGAAGACAAGGTAGGAAGATCTTCAGGGGCTTAGTGTTAGGTTTATTTAAGGGGGGTTTGGGTTAGATTAGGGGTATGTGGGTGGTGGGTTGTAATGTTGGGGGGTGGGTATTGTATGTTTTTTTTATAGGCAAAAGAGCTGAACTTCTTGGGGCATGCCCCCCAAAGGGCCCTGTTCAGGGCTGGTAAGGTAAAAGAGCTTTGAACTTTAGTAATTTAGAATAGGGTAGGGCATTTTTTATTTTGGGGGGCTTTGTTGTTTTATTAGGGGGCTTAGAGTAGGTGTAATTAGTTTAAAATTGTTGTAATATTTTTCTTATGTTTTAAATATTTTTTTATTTTTTGTAACTTAGTTCTTTTTTATTTTTTGTACTTTAGTTAGTTTATTTCATTGTAGTTATTTGTAGGTATTGTATTTAATTAATGTATTGATAGTGTAGTGTTAGGTTTAATTGTAGGTAATTGTAGGTATTTTATTTAAATAATTTAATGATAGTATAGTGTTAGGTTTAATTGTAACTTAGGTTAGGATTTATTTGACAGGTAATTTTGTAATTATTTTAACTAGGTAACTATTAAATAGTTCTTAACTATTTAATAGCTATTGTACCTGGTTAAAATAATTACAAAGTTGCCTGTAAAATAAATATTAATCCTAAAATAGCTACAATGTAATTATAATTTATATTGTAGCTATATTAGGATTTATTTTACAGGTAAGTATTTAGCTTTAAATAGGAATAATTTATGTAATAAGAGTTAATTAATTTCGTTAGATGTAAATTATATTTAACTTAGTGGGGTGTTAGTGTTAGGGTTAGACTTAGCTTTAGGGGTTAATACATTTATTAGAATAGCGGTGAGCTCCGGTCGGCAGATTAGGGGTTAATAATTGAAGTTAGGTGTCGGCGATGTTGGCGATGTTAGGGAGGGCAGATTAGGGGTTAATACTATTTATTATAGGGTTAGTGAGGCGGATTAGGGGTTAATAACTTTATTATAGTAGCGCTCAGGTCCGCTCGGCAGATTAGGGGTTAATAACCCTTTTTTGAGTGACTCCAAATACCAGAGTTAGCCTAAAACCAGCGTTAGGAGCCTCTAACGCTGGTTTTCACGGCTAACGCCAAACTCCAAATCTAGGCCTTAGGGTTTATTTTATAGGAAAGTATTTAGTTTTAAATAGGAATAATTTAGTTAATGATAGGAATATTTATTTAGATTTATTTTAATTATATTTAAGTTAGGGGGTGTTAGGTTTAGGGTTAGACTTAGATTTAGAGGTTAATAACTTTAATATAGTGGCGGCGACATTGGTGGTGGCAGATTAAGGGTTAATAAATATAATGTAGGTGTCGGCGACATTGGGGAAGGCAGATTAGGTGTTAATAAATAGTATGTAGGTGTTGGCGATGTTGGGGATAATACATATAATGTAGGTGGCGGTGGTGTCCGGAGTGGCAGATTAGGGGTTAATAATATAATGCAGATGTTGGCGATGTCGGGGACGGCAGATTAGGGGTTAATAAGTGTAAGATTAGGGGTGTTTAGACTCGGGGTTCATGTTAGGTGTAGACATAAATTTTATTTCCCCATAGGAATCAATGGGGCTGCATTAAGGAGTTTTTTACACTGCTTTTTGGCAGGTGTCAGACTTTTTTTCAGCCGGCTCTCCCCGTTGATCCCTATGGGGAAATCGTGCACGAGCACGTTACACCAGCTAACCGCTGACTTAAGCAGCGCTGGTATTGGAGTGCGGCAATGAGCAAAATTTTGCTCAACGCTCACTTCTTATCTTTTAACGACGGGTTTCTGAAAACTCGTAATACCAGCGCTGCAGGTAAGTGATCGGTGAGGGAAAACTGCATAGCCTCTAACGCAAAACTCGTAATCTAGGTGAAAGTAACTTACCTGTGAAATAAAAGCTAAGATAGCTACAATATAACTAATAGTTATATTGTAGCTAGCTTAGGTTTCATTTTTATTTCACAGGTAAGTTTGTATTTAGTTTAACTAGGTAGACTAGTTAGTAAATAGTTATTAACTATTTACTAACTACCTAGTTAAAATAAATACAAACTTACCTGTGAAATAAAAATAATACCTAAGCTGCCTTAAACTAAAAGCTACCATTACAAAATAAAAACCACTAAAATAAAAAAAACTACAATTACAAAAAATAACAAACAAAATTATCCAAACCAATAAAAATTATTCCTATTCTAAAACCCTTTTTTTTTAATAAAAGAAAAGAAAACGCCCCAGAATAAAAAAATCCCTAATCTATAATAAACTACCAAGGGCCCTTAAAAGGGCCTTTTGTACCTTTTGTAGGGCATTGCCCTAAAGTTAACAGCTCTTTTGCTAAAAAAGAAAAACACAAAGACCCACTAACATTACAAACCCCCAACACCCCAAAAGATCAATTTATATAGCCCATAAAGTTGTTGTTTTTTTTTTTATAATGTATAGCTTTGCTTATTTTTAACATTGCTCTAATTTTCAGACTCCTAACCAAGCCCCAAAGTTTTATGAGAATACCGTCAGCTACCTTCTCCAGCTTGCTCCTGTTTGTGTAAAGGGTCTTTTCATATGCAAAAGAAGGGGGAGGGGGGAGTGTCTTATTTCCCACTTGCAGTGGGCTTTCCAGCTACCTTTTCAACAGAGCTAAACTAAGAGTTTCTAAGTAAGTTTTTAAACGGTTGTATACTGGATTTTTATATCAGTATCTGTGCATCTTATTCTTTATAGTAGTGTCCATTGCATGCAGTTATATGAAAATGAGTGTATACTGTCCCTTTAAAGCGACATAAAACCCAACATTTTTCTTTCATGATTCACATAGGTCATAACATTTTAAACAACTTTCCAATTCACTTCTATTATCAAATTTGTTTTGTTCCCTTGGTATCCTTTGTTGAAGAAGCAGCATTTATAAAGTTTATTACTTGGACATGATACCCAAATTTTAAAGGGATATGAAACCCAATTTTTTTATTTAATGATTCTGATAGAGCATGCAATTTTAAGCCACTTTCTAAATTACTTCTATTATCAATTTTTCTTCGTTCTCTTGGTATCTTTATTTGAACTTAGCGACCAATCGGCAAGAGCTACCTAGGGTGCTGAATAAAAAATGGTCCGACTCCTAAGCTTACATTCCTGCTATTGAAATAAAGATACCAAGAGAATGAAGAAAATACTAGTAATTTAGAAAGTTGCTTAACACTGCATGCTCTATCCGAATCATGAAAGAAAAAATTTGGGTTTCATATCCCTTTAAAGGGACAGTCTAGGCCAAAATAAACTTTCATGATTCAGATAGAGCATGTAATTTTAAACAATTTTCCAATTTACTATTATCACCAATTTTGCTTTGTTCTCTTGGTATTCTTAGTTGAAAGCTTAACCTAGGAGGTTCATATGCTAATTTCTTAGACCTTGAAGCCCACCTCTTTGAGATTGCATTTTAACAGTTTTTCACCACTAGAGGGTGTTAGTTCACCTATTTTATATAGATAACACTGTGCTCGTGCACGAGAAGTTATCTGGGAGCAGGCACTGATTGGCTAGACTGCAAGTCTGTCAAAAGAGCTGAAAAAAGGGGCAGTTTGCAGAGGCTTAGATACAAGATAATCACAGAGGTTAAACGTATATTAATATAACTGTGTTGGTTATGCAAAACTGGGAAATGGGTAATAAAGGGATTATCTATCTTTTAAAACAATAAAAATTCTGGTGTAGACTGTCCCTTTAAAAATTAGGTTTGCTTCGTTTCGTTTCAATTCAGGTCGTAAAAAAAAAAAATTCTGTTTGAGACATTCATAATAATTCGGTATGTGTCGGTAATTCGGTTTCAGAATTTATTCGTGTCATTCCGAATTTTGAAATTCGGATGCATTCAAAACCTTTACCGAATTATTATTAATGTCGGACCGAATCTTTATTACGGACCGAATTGTTATTTCTAACTAATGTTCCGGCGATTGTTGAAACAAAATTATGTTAAACCGCCGCCGCCATCAAATGAAGCTATTAACCCCTAAACCGCCGCCCCCACATTGCCGACACTAACTAAATAGCAAAATAGTTATTAACCCTGAAAAGGCAGTTCCCCGTCATCTCTGACATAAACTAAACCTATTAACCCATAAACCGCACCCCCCCCCCCAGATCGCCAACACTACCTAAATCTATTAACCTCTAAGCTGCCATTCCCAAACATCACCAACACTAAATAAATCACTAAATGAAGTATTAACCCCTAAACCGCCATTACCCGACATCGTCGACACTAACTAAAACTATTAACCCCTAAACCGCACTCCCTCACATCGCCAACTCTACTTAAACCTATTCACCACTAAAGCGCTGTTCCCAAATATCGCCAACACTAACTAAACCTATTAACCCCTGAACCGCAGATCCCCGACATCGCTGACACAAACTAAAAATATTAACCCCTAAACCTCACCCCCCATGTCGCCAACACTAACTAAATCTATTAATTAACCCCTAAACCGCCAGCCCCCACATCGCAACAGCCTAAATTAAACTATATTAACCCCTAAACTTAACACCCCCTAACTTTAAACCTGACCCTAACCCTAAACCTAAGACCCCATAACTTTAACATAATTTAAATAGACCTAAATTAAAGTTTAAATTATTAACTAAATTTAAATCTAAATACAAAGTAACTTACCTGTGAAATAAAACCTAAGTTAGCTACAATATAACTAATAGTTATATTGTAGCTAGCTTAGGTTTTATTTTTATTTCACAGGTAAATTTAAATTTAGTTCAACTAGGTAGACTAGTTAGTAAATAGTTATTAACTATTTACTAACTACCTAGTTAAAATAAATACAAACTTACCTGTGAAATAAAAATAAAACCTAAGCTGCCTTACACTAAAAGCTACCATTACCAAATAAACAAACCTACCATTACAAAAAATAAAAACCACTAAAATTACAAAAAAAAAATACAATTACAAAAAATAACAAATAAAATTATCCAAAACAATAAAAATTATTCCTATTCTTAAACCCTTTTTCTTTAAAAAAAACACACCACAAAATAAAAAATCCCTAATCCTATATAATAAAAGGCCAAGTGTGTTTGTCCAAAGCTGTCATGCGCAGTAGAGACTGCGTGCGAGGACAAACACACCTGGCCTTCCAACTGACCTCCTGGCGTCATGTGGTGGAGTGGGCGTGGCCGGCTTTGTGCAACATGGGCGTGGCCGAGCGGGTGCAACGGGGACGGGCGGGACCGGGCGGGCCAGATGCCAGGAGATAGAGAGCTCTAAAGAGGGGGAATAGAGAGAGCAGAAAAGGGTGGATAGAGAGAGCAGAAGAGGGGGGATAGAGAGAGGGAGAGACACAGCAAAAGAGATAGGGGGAGAGAGACAGCAAAAGAGAGGGGGGAGAGAGTACAAGAGAGGGGGGAGAGAGACAGCAAAAGAGAGGGGGGAGAGAGACAGCAAAAGAGAGGAGGGAGAGAGACAGCAAAAGAGAGGGGGGAGAGAGACAGCAAAAGAGAGGAGGGAGAGAGACAACAAAAGAGAGGGGGGAGAGAGACAGCAAAGAGAAGGGGAGAAATACAGTAAAAGAGAGGTGGTAGAGAGAAAGCAAAAGAGAGGGGGGAGAGAGACAGAAAAAGAGAGGGGAGAGAGAGACAGCAAAAGAGAGGGGGGGGAGAGAGCACAAAAGAGAGGGGGGATAGAGAGAGAGCAAGGGGTGGGACCGCTGTACTGCAAAAAATGGCCAGTGTACACAGGCTTTAGGACTAGTCTATAATAAACTACCAAGGGCACTTAAAAGGGCCTTTTGTAGGTCATTGCCCTAAAGTTAACAGCTCTTTTGCTAAAAAAGAAAAACACAAAGACCCACTAACATTACAAACCCCCACCCCACAAAACCTACAAAATAAAAATAAAGTTAAAACTAATCTACTCATTGCCCTGAAAAGGGCATTTGTATGGGCATTGCCCTTAAAAGGGCATTCAGCTCTTTTGCTGCCCTTAACAGGGCATTCAGCTCTTTTAAGAGTGCCCACCCTAATTTAAAAAAAAAAACACCCCCAAAACCTTAAAAAAAACATAACAATAACCCCTTTTTAGGTATTCACAGTTGTTGAAGTCCTACTTGAATCTTCATCCCGGCGGCTCCATCTTCATCCAGTCGGCATCTTCATCCAGGAGGCTCCATCTTCATCCATCGCTGGACCGGCATCTTCTTCATCCCTGCGTAGGAGGAGCAGCGATGCGCAGAGGCGGAGGTCCAGGCCGAAGTCCGGAGGTCCATCGATACGATGTGGAGTTCTTCTTCATGTCTGCCGCACACTGAGGATTGAAATGCAAGGTACCCCTTTTATACTGGGGGTACCATTGCATTCCTATTGGCTGAAAATTTTGAATCAGCCAATAGGAATTAGGGCTACTAAATTCCTATTGGCTGTTCAAATCAGCCACTATGATTTAAGCAGCTCTCATTCTATTGGTTGATTTGAACTCAGCACTGATAAAGCTTATTGGCTTTTCTTAATATCTAGATGACAGTAATTTAATTATCTCTGGATCACATAACACTGGTGAGCTGAATCAAGGTTTAAATAAAATATGCATCTTTTTCACATAGAGATATTCATGTGATATTTACTAGTCAGCCTTTTACAGATATGTTTTGTCACTTTTATGTGATTTGGCATATGTGCACCATGTCCCTTTAATTTGATTTACTTTGATTTTCCTAATATATAATTTACAGTTTTACTTATTCAAACAGTAATTTCACTAACGGACTTATCGCACAAGCTATCATAAAATATTTTCCCATGGGAAATCTGATGGTTTGGAATGGAAGCCTATGTTCTGAAATTCCCCTTTTCATAAAAATAAAAAATAACACTTATACCTTGAAGTTAACCTGTAAAAGTTAGATTAGAGTCAGGAGCTCCTGCCGCTTCAGCTATAGGCTCTGCCGCTATTTTTAAAATACAAATTTTATTGTGCACATAACATATAAAAATGCAGTATACGCCCCTTAGAAAGACACTTAGAAATTAGGCTTTTAGATCATTTTGCCAGGGAAATAGAAGTACTGGTGAGCATTCTTTAACCCCTTAACGACCGAGGACGTGCAGGGTACGTCCTCAAAAAAAAGGCAGTTAACGCCTGAGAACGTACCCTGCATGTCCTCGGTGTGGAAAGCAGCTGGAAGCGATCCTGCTCGCTTCCAGCTGCTTTCCGGTTATTGCAGTGATGCCTCGATATGGAGGCATCCTGCAATAACTCTAGATGGCCATCCGATGCAGAGAGAGCCACTCCGTGGCCCTCTCTGCACCGGACATCGATGGCTGGTATCGTTGGTGGGTGGGAGCCGACTTGGGAGGCGGGTGGGCGGCCATCGATGGGCCGGGTAATGTAGAGGGGGGCGGGATCGGGGGCAGGGCCGATGGGGGCGCGCACGGGTGCGCGCGCGTGCACGGGGGGGGGGCGGCGGGCGGGCGCGTGCACGGGGCGGGAGCGGGTGGGAACGCTACACTACAGAAAATCAAAGTTTGAAAAGTTTGAGAAAGGGGTATTTGAATTTAAAAAATATATAAATCGAATGTATCTAGGAGGGGGTGGGGGGTTGGTCTTTGGTGGGGCAGGGAGCTACACTACAGAAAAGGGGAAAAAATGAAAAAATATAAGCAATTTTATTCTAAACTGGGTACTGGCAGACAGCTGCCAGTACCCAAGATGGCGGCCATTAAGACAGAGGGGGAGAGTTAGAGAGCTGTTTGGTGGGGGATCAGTCAGGTTGGGGGCTAAAGGGGGGTCCTACAGAGCAGCATATGTAAATATGCCTTTTCTTTTAAAAAAAAAAAAAGCCCAAATATAGCTTTTATTTTAGTACTGGCAGAGTTTCTGCCAGTACTTAAGATGGCGGGGACAATTGTGGGGTGGGGGAGGGAAGAGAGCTGTTTGGGAGGGATCAGGGGGTCTGATGTTTCAGGTGGGAGGCTAAGCTCTACACTAAAGCTAAAATTAACCCTGCAAGCTCCCTACAAGCTACCTAATTAACCCCTTCACTGCTAGCCATAATACATGTGATGCGCATTTAGCGGCCTAAGTACCAAAAAGCAACGCCAAAGCCATATGTGTCTGCTATTTCTGAACAAAGGGGATCACAGAGAAAAATTTACAACCATTTATGCCATAATTGCACAAGCTGTTTGTAAATAATTTCAGTGAGAAACAAAAAGTTTGTGAAAAAGGGAACTTTTTTTTATTTGATCGCATTTGGCGGTGAAATGGTGGCATGTAATATACCAAAATGGGCCTAGATCAATACTTTGGGTTGTCTGCTACACTAGACTAAAGCTAAAATTAACCCTACAAGCTCCCTACAAGCTCCCTAATTAACCCCTGCACTGCTGGGCATAATACACATGTGGTGCGCAGCGGCATTTAGCGGCCTTCTAATTACCAAAAAGCAATGCCAAAGCCATATATGTCTGCTATTTTTGAACAAAGGGGATCCCAGAGAAAATTTTACAACCATTTATGCCATAATTGCACAAGCTGTTTGTAAATAATTTCAGTGAGAAACCGAAAGTTTGTGAAAAAGTGAACGATTTTTTGTATTTGATCGCATTTGGCGGTGAAATGGTGGCATGAAATATACCAAAATTGGCCTAGATCAATACTTTGTGATGTCTTCTAAAAAAAAATATATACATGTCAAGGGATATTCAGGGATTCCTGAAAGATATCAGTGTCCCAATATAACTAGCGCTAATCTTGAATAAAATGGTTTGGAAATAGCAAAGTGCTACTTGTATTTATTGCCCTATAACTTGTAAAAAAAGCAAAGAACATGTAAATATTGGGTATTTCTAAACTCAGGACAAAATTTAGAAAATATTTAGCATGGGTGTTTTTTGGTGGTTGTAGATGTGTAACAGATTTTGGGGGTCAAAGTTAGAAAAAGTGTGTTTTTTTTCATTTTTTCCTCATATTTTATAATTTTTTTTATAATAAATTATAAGATATGATGACAATAATGGTATCTTTGGAAAGTCCATTTAATGGCGAGAAAAACGGTATATAATATGTGTGGGTACAGTAAATGAGCAAGAGGAAAATTACAGCTAAACACAAACACCGCAAAAATGTAAAAATAGCCTTGGTCCCAAACGGACAGAAAATGGAAAAGTGCTCTGGTCACTAAGGGGTTAATAATCTCGCCAGCCCAGAGAACTTTAGAGCATCAGGCCCTTAGTGTCAGATGATCAAAAACTTGCCGGCATGTTGAAAAATCACACCAAATCTTTGTTTTTGTTTTTAGACTTTACATTGTAATGTAGGAGTCTCCCTTTACATAACGAACACTACATAACAACATAAACATGTCTAAAATTTCTGTTTCAAATTGTTTTGAGGGGCCTCTTAGTACTGACAAGATGTCTTAGATCATCTCGTCTGAGCGGAGAGATCAGGTCCCTGGGATAGTAAGAAATTGCAGTAGACAATTAGAAAATAATGTTTTGCCTACCTAAGGATGATCTTACATTGAAAGTCATAGTTTTCATGGGGTGGGTGTGTAGATTGCATGAAATAAGTGTTGGCGCATTCAGTAGCATGTAGTAAAGGGGTGAATTACTGTGATTGCCTCAGATCATGGATAGGGTTAAATGCAGAGTTGGGAGGTTATGGATAGAATTTAATTGTAGATTCTGGAAAGTAAAGGGTACTACAGTGCTGATCAATAGTGGTTAATTCAGTGATGGTGGTCTAGGGGAGATCATAGAATAGCCCAATAAATAGGAATACTACTGATACCTATTAAAGGGACTCTAAACCAAATTTTTTTTCTTTTGTGATTCAGATAGAGTATGAAAATTAAAGCAACTTTCTAATTTACTCCTATTATCAATTTTTCTTCGTTCTCTTGCTATCTTTATTTGAAAAAGAAGGCATCTAAGCTTTTTTTTTTTTTGGTTCAGCACTCTGGACAGCACTTTTTTATTGGTGGATGAATTTATCCACCAATTAGCAAGAACAACTTACATTCTTGCATTTCAAATAAAGATACCAAGATAATGAAGAAAATTTGATAATAGGATTAAATTAGAAAGTTGCTTCAAATTTCATGCTCTATCTGAATCATGAAAGAAAAAATTTGGGTTCAGTGTCCCTTTAAGGTAGAAATAGTATCAATTACTTAAGGTATCAAAAGTTTATGTTGGTGTCAAACTGCCACCTGTATTAAATGTATAGTTTCCATTCAGTTTACAGTTAGTTTATGACTGCTGGTAGAACTATACACAAGATAAAAGTATAAAACGGAAGGCGTTAGCATAGGGATATAAATAGTTTCCCTTTCATCAAAACTTGATTTTTATTAAATGTTAAAGTGAATTTTACAATTCTTATTTAATTGAGCAAGGTGTAATTTGTAATTTTTTTTTGTAGCATCGATATACAATAATCCCACATTTCTGCTACGTAATAGTAAAACGTAGCTTTTAAGCACTACTCCTCAGAGAGTCAGCGGTGTCTTTTATGACACAAATTAAGTCTTTACTGATACAATTACAAACTGCTACTAGCTCCCTGAGCAGACATGGGGGTCAATTTATTTAAGTGCGAGTGGACATGATCTGATAAAGTGGATCATGTCCACTGCACATCAATAAATGCCTACAGCATACTCTGTCTGCATTTATCATTACACCAGCAGTTCTTATAAACTACTGGTGTAATGCCGCACCCTGCAGATTTGTGGCCAATTGGCTGCTAGCAGGGGTGTCAATCAAACCGATCGTATTCGATTGGGCTGATTGCTGTCCGCCACCTCAGAGGTGACAGACAAGTTAAGGAGCAGAAGTCTTAGGACCGCTGCTTCTTAACTTCACATGTAGCATATCTTTGTATGCCACTGAAACAGTAATAACTTTTACTAGAAGCAGTTTCTTTAATTAAATTATATTGCAAAAATGCTTGCAATTAAAATTAAAATGTTTTAGTGATATCTTGCATATGGTGTTTCAAAGTAGGGTATGTTTTTAGTAATTGGAGACTGGGATGTGATATCATGGGGCCGATTAAACAATGTCTGTAGCGTATCATGTCCGACAGATATTGCTGAATGCGGAAGGCATACGCTGTCGGCATTCAGCATTGCACAAGCAGTTCTGGCAGATTCGTGGCCCCCCTGCAGATTTGCGGCCGCTAGCAGGGGGTGTCAACCCGATTATATTTGATCGGTTTGATTGCTGTACACCATTCAGAGGCTGCGGATCCAGTTAAGGAGC
This sequence comes from Bombina bombina, assembly GCF_027579735.1. Lineage (NCBI taxonomy): Eukaryota > Metazoa > Chordata > Amphibia > Anura > Bombinatoridae > Bombina > Bombina bombina. Next base: position 190,124,224 of record NC_069504.1, on the reverse strand, counting down.
AGCGGTCTTAAGACTGCTGATTCTTAACTCCTGTTTTATGTGAGCCTGAAGGCTCGCACAGAAACAGGGCGAGTTGGCCCCATTCGGGGCATAGTAAATCGGCCCGAATGTCTCATGCTGCGGTGGTTTGAGATATGTAATATGTAGTGTAGGGTTAATTAGTTTTAAGACAGGGTATTTGTGTTGGGAAAACATCATGCAGAGAGTTTGTTGTGTATTAGGCGGATTCTGTGGTAAGAGATAGGTTAGTATATAGGTTAATAGAAATTGGGGACCATGTGACCTAGAAGGTTAATTGCAGTTTAGGGTCAGGTCACTTAAAGGGACACTGAACCCAATTGTTTTCTTTTGTGATTCAGATAGAGCATGCAATTTTAAGCAACTTTCTAATTTACTCCTATTAGCAAATGTTATTCATTATCTTGCTATCTTTATTTGAAAAGCAAGAATGTATGTTTAGATGCCGGGCCATTTTGGTGAACAACCTGGGTTGTTCTTGCTGATTGGTGGATAAATTCATCAACAAGTGCTGTCCAAGGTTCTGACTTTCTTTTTCAAATAAATATAGCAAGAGAACAAATAAAAATTGATAATAGGAGTAAATTAGAAAGTTGCTTAAAATTGCATACTCTATCTGAATCATAAAAGAAAAAATTGTGTTCAGTGTCCCTTTAAAGTATCAATATAAAAGGGCATGGATATGAATGCCGTTGAGGACAGGTTTGGGTATCAGGTTCATAGTGGTGGAGGTGGGTCATCTGTAGGGATATTATATATTAACACCTACAGACACAAACATATACATATTTACACATTAGTGGTCCACATCATTCTTTTCTTTTCTTTTGTTTTGCAAATAACCCAGTGCCTCCCATTCTCTTGTGCTGTATACTGCTGCTCAAATCAATGTGACTTCATTTTTTTTAGCAACTAAAATCATTTGAAATAGTTGCTATTTAAATAAGATAAGCAGCCCAAATGAGGTAATACTATATAGCAAAAATAGCTGATTACACATAAAAAAAAATAAAAATAAGTGTTTCAATGGCTTTATTAAAGTGGGTTTTGAAAGAATTTAATAGATCTTAACAGTAACAATTATATACAGTCAATGCAAAAGTAAACCAATATGGCTAACTAATTCAATATTAATGATGACTGCCCTAATGTGAATGAATGCAGTTTTGTCAACTCATGACATTTGTGTCATATAATCTTTCAAAAGTGTTTGCTTCATCAGTGCATCAGCATTGTTGTTGCTAAAGACAAATGTAAAGCAAGTATTTGCCTTTTGTGTTTAATAAAACCAATATTCATTTGTGTTTAAATCTAAATTAATACTGTTCTATAGAAAATTATTTTACCTTCAAAATATACCAGTTCACTAGTATTATTTTTAATAATAAGCAGCACATCAGATTTTAATGTCAGTAAGATATAAATAACTTATAGTCATCTGTGAGCAGTGACAAAAAATAATCTGGCAGCCATATAAAATAAGCTGGCTACATGTCAGCATGCACTCACTATAGCTTTCTAGCTTTCTACTGCCATTTACCAATAGCCAATGTGCACATGTTAAAATATAAATATATATATATATATATATATATATATATATATCTTCTCTCTCTCTCTCTCTCTCTCTCTCTGTATATATATATATATATATATATATATATATATATATATATATATATATATCTTCTCTCTCTCTCTCTCTCTCTCTCTCTCTCTCTGTATATATATATATATATATATCTTCTCTCTCTCTCTCTCTCTCTCTCTCTCTCTCTCTCTCTCTCTCTCTCTCTCTCTCTCGGTATATATATATATCTTCTCTCTCTCTCTCTCTCTCTCTCTCTCTCTCTCTCTCTCTCTCTCTCTATATATATATATCTTCTCTCTCTCTCTCTCTCTCTCTCTCTCTCTCACTCTCTCTCTGTATATATATATATATATATATATATATATATCTTCTCTCTCCCTCTCTCTGTATATATATATATATCTTCTCTCTCTCTCTCTCTCTCTCTCTCTCTCTCTCTCTCTGTATATATATATATATATCTTCTCTCTCTCTCTCTCTGTATATATATATATCTTCTCTCTCTCTCTGTATATATATATATATATATCTTCTCTCTCTCTCTCTCTCTCTCTCTCTCTCTGTATATATATATATATATATATATCTTCTCTCTCTCTCTCTCTCTCTCTGTATATATATATATATCTTCTCTCTCTCTCTCTCTGTATATATATATATATATCTTCTCTCTCTCTCTCTATCTCTCTGTATATATATATATATATATATATATCTTCTCTCTCTCTCTCTCTCTCTGTATATATATATATATATCTTCTCTCTCTCTCTCTCTCTCTCTCTCTCTCTCTCTCTCTCTCTCTCTCTATATATATATATATATATATATATATATATATAATATAAAGTAAATTGGCTATTATTCTGCAAAACAATATGTAATAGTGGAGATATATAGTTCTAGTAGAAAATGCGAAATAAGGAATATACTATATGTGATATAGTCACTTGTAAGATAGGTCCAATATGTGTAATATCCTTATAATAGATATGTAGTGGCTAAACACAATTCAAATGCAATAAAAGAAAATAATAATAGGGAAACAATAAATAGTTAGCTTATTTGGCTAGAAATACATAGTAAATATTATAAAACACACAATGCAATCTAAACACTTCGTGCATAACACATATTAAAATTTGTATAATATACAGTAAAAGATCTTCTATGAAAAAATAAAAAAAAAAAAATAAAAAGATATATATACTATATATAGGAGATAAATTATATGCGAAAAACTGCCTTTATCCAAAAAGCAGATATCTTAAGGGGTGTCTACTTACACTCCTTTACCTCAATCAGTATGAGGTAAGTGCCGCGCAGTATCAGTAGAAAACTCTCTTGAATCACCAGCTGTTCAGAGTATAGGATGATCACTTGCAGGACTGGAGTCAGAGTACTTGTCTTTGTGGGGGTAAAATAAACCCCTTTCACCAGATGGCCATGGGCATGTAAAACAAATAGAAACAATAATAGTGCAACCCCGTATGTAAACAGTGACAAATATTTTATTCCATACAGTGCACTCACATTTAGTATCCTCAAATATGTATGAGGTATAATAAAAACAAAGACCGGTTGTCCCAGCCAACAATATTTAGATAGAAACTCTTCCCAAAGAGCTGTGCTCAACTTTTTCGTGTTTAGAGTTCAAAGTGAGACCAATATACAGCAGTATATACAGCAGTCCTGGTGTGTCCTATTTCGTAATAATCACTTAGTCCTAGTCCTTATGCGTTTCAAAGGCATTAATGCTTGTCAGCCTTCTTCATCAGAGGATTTACAGACAGCTGGTGGCCGTGCTGTTTTTCAAGCGGAGCGGCGGCACACTCACCCCGAAAACAGAGTTCCCATTGGTGCAAGAAAGAATCACATGACCGGCCGTCTGCCTATGAGAATCTTAAGTCATGGATTGTGAACTGCTTAGTCTAATATCAAGTCCCTTGTTTATAAATATTGCGATTATGCAAGTAAAAGGCAGTACCATATGTACAACCATAACTTGACATGTTCTAGATGTCCTTAATTTCTTTCTAATACTTGCAGTACATGAAGTTATGCATTTTCATATAATTACAAATTATATTGCAATGTTAGTGTTTGATACCTTGTGTTAAAAACGAACATTAGAAAAAATTAGTAATATCAAACTCTCTAAAAATATATTTAATATAAAAAACTAATTGATCTGCAAGAACATGCAAAAAGCATTTAAATATCTCTAAAACCTATATTGATAAGATACAATAAAAATAAATTTTATTACAGTACATTATATACGCTATAAAACTTAGCAAGAAAAGGGTAATGCAGCGTGAATGGTTGTGGCTTAGGTGATATGTTTTGTTATCTAATAAAAGAGGTATACCGTGTATAAGTAGATATAAGTGATAGTTATTATTTGAAATATTAGACCTCCTAAACAAGTTAATGTGCAATATGCACAAATGACAAAAGTATGTAACGGGCAATAGTTATTTTTATAGATATAAATATAAATAGTAGCGTTCCTATCAGTAATAGAAAAACTTAATTATTTTTTTAGAAATGTTTTATTTATTCCTGTCATAGAAAAGTAACTTTAATAATTTCTCTATCCTATAAAGATTTTTTGTAAGATCAAGTATCCTAAAGAATACCTAGAACTATATATTAGTATTAGAAAACTAAAATGTTAAAACATTAAAAATCTATGTGAGTATAATTCTAAAAAATGTTGTCAAGGCATTTATGTGACTCTTAATAAAAACTATTTCGGAAAAAATAATAACTGTTTATATCATTAAGTTAATTAAAAACAATAATATAATATAAAATAGTAATAATAATTATTAAAATTTAAATAAATAATGCCAATATCAAAAGTTAAAAAAGTTAAAAATACTAAAATTAACTAATATTACTTCTTTTTACATCTTACTCCAAATATATTGTTCAATTAAAAACTATGTATAACTGGTTGGTATACTAAAATTCAGACTAGAAGCCTAATGGACCAAAAAACAGAAATGTGAGAATAAATTTAAATTTAAATTTAAATTGCCAAATCAATGTCTTTATTGTGGCCTTGTGGAATTAGAGTTCCCAGAGTGTAGATCCAATATGTCTCTCTTTTTCGGAGTTTCAGCTCTCTGTCTCCTACTCGCTTATGATTTTGAACACATTCTATAATGGTTCCCCTTAGACATGTGGGATCTTTATTGTGTTTTTCCTTATAATGTGCAGAGAAATTGTGTTTTTTCTCCAGTTTCTATATTTTTGATGTGCTCTAGCAATCTTTTCTTAAAAGGCCTTCTGGTTTGTCCAATGTACTGCAGGCCACACCAACATTGTAGGAGGTACACAACAAAATCTGTACGACAATTGCATAAACTTTCAATCTTGTATTTCTTATTAGTTGTTGTTGAAGTGATTTCTTTCGTTGGTTTGTTCTTATAAAAATGATGTGTGCAGGCTACACAATTTTTTCGGTTGCATTTAAAAAACCCAATTGTGTTTTTATTCACCTTTGAAAAAGAATATTTTCTGCAAATAAATGGCACAGCTATGGGGACAAAATTTGCCCCTAGTTATGCCAATTTATATTTGGGCCAATGGGAAGAGGAGGTAATTTGGCATAACAATGTATATCTCCCCAACATAAAAGTATGGGGGAGGTACATAGATAATATCATCTTCATTTGGGATGGATCAACTAGCCAATTAGATGACTTTGTGTCAAAATTAAATATTAATGATTTTAATTTATCTTTCACCAACAAAATGAATACTGTGGAAATAGATTTTCTTGACGTCATTTTCTTCCATGAAGAAAATGAAATACACACAAAACTGTACAAAAAAACGACAGACAGTAATGGCTATTTACATGCTAAAAGTGGCCATAATAAAAATTGGATAAACAATATTCCAACAGGACAATTCCAGAGACTTAAAAGAAATTGTTCAAAAAATGAAGATTTTGAAAAAGAAGCAAAAGATCTAAGTGAAAGATTCAAAGCTAGGGGATACAATTCCTATAAAGTGGGTGAAGCTCTGGAGAAGGTGAAAAGGATAAATAGAAAGGATTTGTTGACAACTGGAATAAATAAAGAGTCCAAAGTAATAAATAGAAAAGAACAATCTGTGAATTTCATCACAACATTTAATGAAGGAGCACCAGAAATCAGAGAAATATTAATTAAACACTGGCATATCCTCAAGAAGGATAACCTCCTTAATGAGGTAACAACTAAGGACCCAAAAATAATTTTCAGAAAAAATAGGAATTTTAAAAACATCTTGGCACCCAGTGAATTAAAGAATGTGGATACAAAAGATACCAATTAGCTGAATAAAAACACAATTGGGTTTTTTAAATGCAACCGAAAAAATTGTGTAGCCTGCACACATCATTTTTATAAGAACAAACCAACGAAAGAAATCACTTCAACAACAACTAATAAGAAATACAAGATTGAAAGTTTATGCAATTGTCGTACAGATTTTGTTGTGTACCTCCTACAATGTGGGTGTGGCCTGCAGTACATTGGACGAACCACAAGGCCTTTTAAGAAAAGATTGCTAGAGCACATCAACAATATAGAAACTGGAGAAAAAACTCACAATATCTCTGCACATTATAAGGAAAAACACAATAAAGATCCCACATGTCTAAGGGGAACCATTATAGAATGTGTTCAAAATCATAAGCGAGGAGGAGACAGAGAGCTGAAACTCCGAAAAAGAGGGACATATTGGATCTACACTCTGGGAACTCTAATTCCACAAGGCCACAATAAAGACATTGATTTGGCAGCATTTTTAACTTAAAATACTTTTTTATCCTTTAAATTTAAATTTAAATTTATTCTCACATTTCTGTTTTTTGGTCCATTAGGCTTCTAGTCTGAATTTTAGTATACCAACCAGTTATACATAGTTTTTAATTGAACAATATATTTGGAGTAAGATGTAAAAAGAAGTAATATTAGTTAATTTTAGTATTTTTAACTTTTTTAACTTTTGATATTGGCATTATTTATTTAAATTTTAATAATTATTATTACTATTTTATATTATATTATTGTTTTTAATTAACTTAATGATATAAACAGTTATTATTTTTTCTGAAATAGTTTTTATTAAGAGTCACATAAATGCCTTGACAAAATTTTTTAGAATTATACTCACATATATTTTTAATGTTTTAACATTTTAGTTTTCTAATACTAATATATAGTTCTAGGTATTCTTTAGGATACTTGATCTTACAAAAAATCTTTATAGGATAGAGAAATTATTAAAGTTACTTTTCTATGACAGGAATAAATAAAAAAATTCTAAAAAAATAATTAAGTTTTTCTATTACTGATAGGAACGCTACTATTTATATTTATATCTATAAAAATAACTACTGCCCGTTACATACTTTGTCATTTGTGCATATTGCACATTAACTTGTTTAGGAGGTCTAACATTTCAAATAATAACTATCACTTATATCTACTTATACACGGTATACCTCTTTTATTAGATAACAAAACATATCACCTAAGCCACAACCATTCACGCTGCATTACCCTTTTCTTGCTAAGTTTTATAGCGTATATAATGTACTGTAATAAAATTTATTTTTATTGTATCTTATCAATATAGGTTTTAGAGATATTTAAATGTATATATATGCTTGTTGCATGTTCTTGCAGATCAATTAGTTTTTTATATTAAATATATTTTTAGAGAGTTTGATATTGCTAATTTTTTCTAATGTTCATTTTTAACACAAGGTATCAAACACTAACATTGCAATATAATTTGTAATTATATGAAAATGCATAACTTCATGTACTGCAAGTATTAGAAAGAAATTAAGGACATCTAGAACATGTCAAGTTATGGTTGTACATATGGTACTGCCTTTTACTTGCATAATCGCAATATTTATAAACAAGGGACTTGATATTAGACTAAGCAGTTCACAATCCATGACTTAAGATTCTCATAGGCAGACGGCCGGTCATGTGATTCTTTCTTGCACCAATGGGAACTCTGTTTTCGGGGGGAGTGTGCCGCCGCTCCACTTGAAAAACAGCACGGCCACCAGCTGTCTGTAAATTCTCTGATGAAGAAGGCTGACAAGCATTAATGCCTTTGAAACGCGTAAGGACTAGGACTAATTGATTATTACGAAATAGGACACACCAGGACTGCTGTATATACTGCTGTATATTGGTCTCACTTTGAACTCTAAACAGGAAAAAGTTGAGCACAGCTCTTTGGGAAGAGTTTCTATCTAAATACTGTTGGCTGGGACAACCGGTCTTTGTTTTTATTATACCTCATACATATTTGAGGATACTAAATGTGAGTGCACTGTATGGAATAAAATATTTGTCACTGTTTACATACGGGGTTGCACTATTATTGTTTCTATTTGTTTTACATGCCCATGGCCATCTGGTGAAAGGGGTTTATTTTACCCCCACAAAGACAAGTACTCTGACTCCAGTCCTGCAAGTGATCATCCTATACTCTGAACAGCTGGTGATTCAAGGGAGTTTTCTACTGATACTGCGCGGCACTTACCTCATACTGATTGAGGTAAAGGAGTGTAAGTAGACACCCCTTAAGATATCTGCTTTTTGGATAAAGGCAGTTTTTCTCATATAATTTATCTCCTATATATAGTATATATTTCTTTTTATTTATTATTATTTTTTTTTTCATAGAAGATCTTTTACTGTATATTATACAAATTTTAATATGTGTTATGCACGAAGTGTTTAGATTGCATTGTGTGTTTTATAATATTTACTATGTATTTCTAGCCAAATAAGCTAACTATTTATTGTTTCCCTATTATTATTTTCTTTTATTGCATTTGAATTGTGTTTAGCCACTACATATCTATTATAAGGATATTACACATATTGCACCTATCTTACAAGTGGTTATATCACATATAGTATATTCCTTATTTCGCATTTTCTACTAGAACTATATATCTCCACTATTACATATTGTTTTGCAGAATAATTGCCAATTTACTTTATATTATAAACATTTGCTTTATTTGCGCCCTACCTTTTCTATCAGTTTCTCTTTTCTTTCATATTTTCTTTTACAATAGTTGGAGGGTTTAGGGACCATCTCTCTAGGGTAGATAGATTGGGGCAGCATTTAATTACTACTATCCTCATTTTCAATATTTTTAGGATCAGGTTTTTCTTTTTGCGCCACATGCACATCTTTCTTACCCTTATATATATATATATATATATATATATATATTTATCAAATTTCAAGCCCTAAGCTACTAGCTAGCCTAAAATGTTACTCGCCACTTTTGATCCCACCCACACCACACCCACTAACCCACACCCCTCTATTTGCATATGTTTATCTAATGTGAAACATCTTATTGTGAAGTAATTTTTTTTTAATATTGTTTATTTTTTATACCATAAATCAAATAATAGAAAGTCGATATGCCAGCACAAATGGAATTTCTGATGGTTTGGAATGGAAGCCTATGTTCTGAAATTCCCCTTTTCATAAAAATAAAAAATAACACTTTTACCTTGAAGTGAAAAGTTAGATTAGAGTCGGGAGCTTTCCTCAGATGTGTCCTGCCGCTTTAGCTATAGGCTCTGCCCCCATTTTGTAAGATTTCTAAAATACAAATTTTATTGTGCACATAACATATAAAAATGCAGTATACGCCCCTTAGAAAGACACCCTGTTTTCAGGGTAAAAAGAGGCTTTAGATCATTCCACTAGGGAAATAGAAGTACTGGTGAGCATTCTTTATTAATCTCGCCAGCCCAGAGAACTTTAGAGCATTAAGGGGTCGATCCGATAAAAATCGTCGCCCGCAAAAGCCGGCGACGCCAATAATTGCGCGGATTTGGTATCCTATATACGGCGTAAGCTAGAAGTTACGCGCGTAAATTTCTGGCGTCGCCCGTAGTTTTTTGGCCCATAGACTGACATACAAAACACGCGCAATTTGCTATCCAATATACGGCGTCAGGACTTAAGCGCGCAGATTTTACAAAATCTACTCCATTCTCAGCTCGCCACAAATTGAAGGCGCAGGTACCCTTGCACTGACTTAGAAACCAACGTAACTCTCAGAAGGCCTAACAAATGCATGCCTAACAATATACATAGCAGCAGCTTGTTCACAAATAGTTAACCTCTTAAAAGCATTTATTAATCCTGCCCCTGCAAGTGTGTTAAACCAATCACAAACAGCACAACCTCTCACCTGCAGCCTTAAAACACCTGCAAATGCACACCCTCATTAGCCACCATGTTTCCCTTGCAGTATATTGCATTTAGAGTGAGACAGCGTCGTGGGGCACAAGGGGTGCTGGAACCCCTACAAGCCCCTGTTTTGGATGGTATCCCTGCTGCTGAGGTCCCTGGTCATGGTGCTGTAGCTGTCCCTGCTCCAGCTGCTGCTGCTGCCCTCCCTGCTCCTCCTGCTGTTGTCCCTGTTCCTGGTGCTCCCCATGCTGCTGTTGCTGCAGCTGCCCATAGGCCAGCAGGGCCTATAAGACGAAGGCATCAGCAGAGGGGAAGAGCACCAAGGGTACACAGGGTTAGGGTCACCCTGTTTGGGATGACAGAAGTGGAGGTCAGGGAAAAATATCGCTTGACATCTGCAAGCCTCATTAACCTATATGAGGTGTTGAAGGATGAAATTGACCCTCAAGCGTATAGGAACCGAGCTCTGACTGGTATGCAGAAGCTGTTGTGTGTTGTACACTTCCTGGCAACTGGCTCATACCAGTCAACAGAGGGGCTTGTGTCTGGCCTAGCGCAGTCTACCTTCTCCAGGATTCTAGGGGAGGTTCTGACTGCTCTAGATAACCAGACACAACGATACATTCATTTCCCCCGTACCCCCCAGGAATGGAACCGTCTTAAACAAGGCTTCTATCGACTGGGGGGTATTCCTAATGTCATGGGGGCAATTGATTGCACACATGTGCGTATTGTGGCCCCACATGAGGAGACAATCCTCTATATTAACAGGAAAGGGTTTCACTCATTGAATTGCCAGATGGTCTGCGATACCAATCTGAAATTCTTACATGTGTATGCAGGCTTCCCAGGGAGTGCACATGATTCCTACATCCTGCGCCAGACCTCCTTATTCAATATGTTTGAAAATGGAACACTTTCGGGAGGATGGCTGCTTGGTGAGTACCTTCATTCTGTCTGTATATTTCTAATAAAGGGACACTAAACACATATTTTCATCTCATGTTTCAGATAGAGAATACAATGTTAAACAGCATTACAATTCACTTTTCTTATATCATTTTATTCATTCTTTATATATCTTATTTTTTTAAATTTCTAATTCACATATATGAGCCAATCATATGAGGCTTCTATGTGCAGCCACCAATCAGCAGCTATTGAGCATATCTAATATGCTTGTCATCAAAAGTTATCTATAGAATGGAGAAAATGATCTAATCTAAGTTAATTATCAAGCTGCTAACAATTGCAGGTTCTTATTAAATGGACAGTCTAGTATAAATTGCACTTCCATTATTCAGATAGGCCTTTTAATTTTATTAAACTATCCTGATTACTTCCATTAATGTTTTTATTAAATCTATCTTTTATATGTGATTCATGTTGTGTCCCTTTAAAGCACATGATGTACCTGTAGTGATCCAAACACATATGTTACATGACAGGTGATGCAGGGTACGGCTGCAGACCATGGCTATTAACCCCCTTGGTGCACCCCATTACGGAGCCACAACTCAGGTACCAGGAGGCACACATAAGAACAAGGAATGTCATTGAAAGGAGCTTTGGCCTATTAAAAACCAGGTTCAGGTGTCTGGATGTTACAGGCGGGGCAATACAGTATAACCCCAACAAAGTGTGTTCCATTGTCAATGCTTGCTGTATTCTACACAACATTGCTGTGGACACACGTTTGTTGGGGGACATTGACCCAGAGCAGCAGCAGCAGCTGGTTCCTGTACTTGAGGATGTGGACAGGGGGACACTGAGGGGGAATGAAGTGAGGGATTATGTCATCCGGGAATACTTCACCTGTAAGTTACTTATTCATAAGTACAGTAAACCGTAACATTCACATGTATTATGATGTTTGACAGTACCTCACCAACCATTGCATGTGTATATATCATGTCTTGCAGAATTTAAAACTTTGGATTTCCACTGCATGTAAGTGAAACTACTACATTCCAACCCCCTTCCCTTAAAGGGACACTATACCCACACATATTGTTTCATGATTAAGGATAGAGAAGATAATTTGTAAAAACCTTATAATTTAAATCAATTACCTATTTTCATTTTTTATTTAGATATACTTTAATGAAGACATAGCAATGCACACAGTGAAAAAATCGCAGGAGGCATCTATATACAGCTACTAATCATCAGCTACCAAGCATATCTCGATATGGTTTTCAGCAAAGAATATCAATAGAATGAAGCAACATAAATAATAGAATGAAATTATAATTTCTTTTTTGAATTATCTTCTCTTTCAAAATCATGAAGGAAAACAATTTGGTTTCATGTCCCTTTAACAACCCTAATTACTGTATATTTATCATTTGTTTCATTCATGTTTAGTTCACTATCATTAAGAATGAGGATAATGGATATTTATACCTTATGTTCACACCTTCTTTAAATACATTATTAGTTATATATACCAACGTGTCAATTTATATTGTATGTGAGAAACCTTGATGTACATCTTAGAAGTGAATATTACTATATGTACCGTTGAGACACAACCATGTGATGTTGTTTATTGAGCATGAATATGTCATAAACATTATAATAATACCTTTTTGGTCCATTTCAACACAGGTATTATTATATGTTTTACCAATATTACTGTACTAAAACACACCTCTTATGGATGTGGATGACAATTAGATAGTAAATAACAGAGGACAAGATTTTCAATGAAATAGAATAATATTTTTTTTTTTTTAGGCCTCTTAGATGAGGGGCCTGGAGTGGGTCTTCTGCCTCTCCTGGGTTGTGTGGATCCAGTAGGAGTGCTGGTCACAGACGAGATGCTTGATGCAATGTCCTGCTGGTGGGTGAAATGCTCCACCAAAACCCCCAACAGTTGGTTCTGTTCCCTCCATCTGTGGTCACTCTGTATTTGCATGTCCGATATGACTCGCAGCAGTTGGGTTTGGTTTTGGACCATAGCTGTTACAGATGCTGCCATGTCCCTTTGCAGCTCATTGGATCTCTGTTGCAAACGCTGTTGGCTCCTATGGAACCTGTGTTGTTCCCTCTGCATTCGTTCACACGTTGCCGTTAGAGTCTCACATGTCAATGTTTGCCTCCTCTGTAGTGAGATATATTCGTCACCCATGGCGGAACTCAATTGATCCATGGGCTCTTCAGCAGCAGGGACAATAGGCACTGTTTCCATTTCGTGTTCCTCAGCTGGAGGTGCAGGCACAGGAATCTCGGCTGGAGGTGCAGGAACAGAAAGCTCAGCTGGAGGTGCAGGAACAGAAAGCTCAGCTGGAGGTGCAGCCACAGGAATATGAGCTGGAGGTGCAGGAACAGAAAGCTCAGCTGGAGGTGCAGGAATAGAAGGCTCAGCTGGAGGTGCAGCCACAGGAATATGAGCTGGAGGTGCAGGAACAAAAAGCTCAGCTGGAGGTGCAGGAACAGAAGGCTCAGCTGGAGGTGCAGCCACAGGAATATGAGCTGGAGGTGCAGGAACAAAAAGCTCAGCTGGAGGTGCAGCCACAGGAATATGAGCTGGAGGTGCAGGGCGATGGATTTCAGTTGGTGGAGCCCTTCCAACTGATGATGATGGTACAGATGTCGGGATGGACCGATAGTCCCAATGGCCGCTGGTGTGCATCCACTCAGCCTGCTGGTATAATCCTGTAGTGGCATGATATTCTTGTGGGGGGGTGAATACATCTACCCTTCGGGGCTGGCGTGGCTCCCCCTCCAAGCCAAAGGAATATTCCTCCGGCCAGGGCTCCTGCCAGGTATCCTCCTGTAATGCAGGCGGCATGATATTTGGATTCTCTATTGAGGCAGTCCAAGCCATGTCATGCCTGGCATACTCTTGCTGTATTATCTGTACCGGTGGTTGAGGTGGACATATAGTTTGATCCGGTGTTGGGGGATTCATGGGCGTAGGCACCCTGGTGACTGGAGGTTCTGTGGAGGAGTCAAATGATGAGAGGGATTAGTACAGTCAGATATCTATCCATGTGGGCATACAATGTACATGCTAGGGCCTATCCACATTCTCATGTCAAACTCTATAACATGCATGTGCACATTGAGATTTGTGATATGAGGGTTTTTAATATGCAAAGTATACATGTATGTGTTTCATACAATAGTTCTGTGTACATGTCAGTGATGGAGAAAATGTGTTCTTTAAGTGACACTATGGTTGTGATGACTATGGTGTCCATTTACAGAAAAGTCTACATGTGGCTTGTGGCCTGTGTTACTCTGAGACATGTTAGTATTTCACTATTCTACCTCATATCATGATTTTCAATGTGTTAAGTAGCATTAAATGAACATGCAACCCATATTTATTATTTCATGATTCAGCTAGCCAAGCATGGAATTTTAAAAAACTTGTAATTTACTTCAAGTAGCTAATATGCTTCATTATCTTGATATTCTTAGCTGAAATGCATTTCTAGATAGGCTCAGAAGCTGCTGATTGGTGGCTGTACATCAATGCCTCGTGTGATAGCCTCACCCATGTGCATTGATATTTAATAAACTAAGATTATGAAAATAATAATTAAAAATAGATAATGGAAGTAAATTGGGATGTTGTTTAAAACTGTATTCTCTATCTGAATAATGAAATAAATTCTTTGTGTTTCATGTCCCTTTAATGTTAAATCTCATTGTATATTTAGTTGTTAGTAAGCAAAATACCATGCTCCTCATTGTGTACATGAATGTGTGACAATATAGGATGTTATAACTCAAATATATATAATACTAGTGTGTGGGATGTTACTCACCAGCATGCTGTGCTGATGTTGCAGTCCCTGAGTCACGAGCCCCTGGAAGTCCACGGACTGCTGTGAGGCTCAGGGACCTACGAATGAGCTCCTGCCACTCATTGTATTCCGCCTCATAGTGAGGCCCACCTCCTGTTGCCCTCTGGGACATTGCTTCCTGGCCCATCCTCTCCTTGACTCTCCTCTTGCAATCATTCCACCTCTTCTTTAGGCCATCCACATTCCTCCTCTGTTGGGACACACCATTGACGGCCTCCACCACCTTCTGCCAAGCATCTTTACGCCTACGGGCAACTCCTTTGCCCTTCTCTTGTCCAAAGAGGGCATTATGGTTCTCCAGGACAGCCTGGACTAGAGCGAGGTTTTCGGCAAAACTGAAATTCGGACACCTCATACGCTCCTCGTCCTGGGCTGCCTGGCTCCCTCCCTGGGATGTCCCTGGTGTGGGTTCCTCCCTATCCTCTCCCTCCTCCCCCCTTCTATCCCCATGTGCACCCTCTATCCCTCTTCTCAGTGTGCCTGGCCTTGGGGCAACCCCACTCCCATCCTCCCTTCTGGCTCTCCCTCTCCCCACTCCGCTCACTCCCTGACGGGGACCCTGCTGCTCCTCCTGTACATAATCCTCTCCCTGCGACTCCCTTTCCCTCCTCCCCCCAGCCCTAGCTCTCCCTGACATCCTCACACTACACACACTCACACACTCACACTCACTCCCACTTCAATCACACACAATCACAACCAGACACTCAGCCTTTCAAACTGTAAAAGATAAATAAAAAGAGTTGGGTGTTATAAAAAAAAAAGTGTTGTGTATTTTGTATATGTGTGTATGCAAAATGTGTGCAATATGAAAAAAAGTGTAAGTAAATGTACTGGCTTAACAATCCAACAATCCGACCTAACTAACTTGATGAAATGCTCCTTTCTCACTACTCTTACCACTAATCTCTCTACTCGCTGTAGTGTGCTGTAGCTCCAAGAACCAACCAAACACACTAAAGAAATGGCGGCTGCGCAGGTGTTTAAGTATGATTTTTGAATCTCGTCATTACGTGGCGCATCTCTTAGAACTGGCGTTATTTTTTACGAGTCGTAGGCTAATTTGCATAAAACTACACTTTATTGAGACTTTACGTGAACAAAATACAGGCGCAAGTACTTGCGACGACTAAAAGGTGTATTTGCGCACATTTTGCCTGCTCGTCGGTTTTTCTGACTTACGCCAGTTTAGCATCTGACGGCGCTGAATATTGGATAGCTCGAGTTGCGAGCTGAAACTGCGGGCGACGCGGGTTACCTCGCTTGCGCCGAAAACTACGATCTATATCGGATCGCGCCCCAGGCCCTTAGTGTCAGATGATCAAAAACTTGCCAGCATGTTGAACAATCACACAAAGTCTTTGTTTTTGTTTTTAGACTTTACATTGTAATGTAGGAGTCTCCCTTTACATAACGAACACTACATAACAACATAAACATGTCTCAAGATAAAATTTCTGCTTCAAATTGTTTTGAGGTGCCTCTTAGTACTGCCAAGATGTCTTAGATCATCTCGTCTGAGCGGAGAGATTAGATCCCTGGGATAGTAAGAAATTGCAGTAGACAATTAGAAAATAATGTTTTGCCTACCTAAGGATGATCTTACATTGAAAGTCATAGTTTTCATGGGGTTAATGTGTAGATTGCATGAAATAAGTGTTGGCGCAGTCAGTAGCATGTAGTAAAGGGGTGAATTACTGTGATTGCCTCAGGTCATGGATAGGGGAAATACAGAGTTGGGAGGACCTATGTGAAGTTGGCACCCCATGTTTGTAAAAACTGAATTAAAATATACCATTCGTTTGTGCTGCGTTTGTGCTGATTTGTGCCGCAAAAACCAACATTTGTGCCGGTTTGGTTTAGGAGATATTGCACATTATTTTTTTATGAAACCCCGCCCACTTTGCACCCCATGTTATGCAATTTTAAAAACAAATATACCATTTGTTTTTGCTGCGTTTGTGCTGATTTGTGCTGCAAAAACGAACATTTGTGCTGTTTTGGTTTCGGAGATATAGCGCATTATTTTTTATGAAACCCCGCCCACTTTGCACCCCATGTTATTCAATTTTAAAAACAAATATACCATTTGTTTGTGCTGCGTTTGTGCTGATTTGTGCCGCAAAAACGAACGTTTAGGAGATATTGCGCATTATTTTTATGAAACCTCGCCCACTTTGCACCCCATGTTATGCAATTTTAAAAACAAATATACCATTTGTTTGTGCTGCATTTGTGCCGCAAAAACTAACGTTTGTGCCGGTTTGTTTTCGGAGATATAGCGCATTATATTTGCTGAAACTCCGCCCACTTTGCACCCCATGTTATGCAATTTTAAAAACAAATATACCATTGGTTTGTGCTGTGTTTGTGCCGCAAAAACGAAAGTTTGTGCCATTTTGGTTTCGTAGATATAGCGCATTATTTTTTATGAACCACGCCCACTTTGCACCCCATGTAATTCAATTTTAAAAACAAATATACCATTTGTTTGTGCTGCGTTTGTGCTGGTTTGTGCCGCAAAAATGAACGTGTGTGCCGGTTTGGTTTCGGAGATATAGCGCATTATATTTGCTGAAACTCCGCCCACTTTGCACCCCATGTTATGCAATTTTAAAAACAAATATACCATTTGTTTGTGTTGCGTTTGTGTGCTGATTTGTGCTGCAAAAACAAACGTTTGTGCTGTTTTGGTTTCGGAAATATAGCGCATTATTTTTTATGAAACCCCGCCCCCTTTGCACCCCATGTTATTCAATTTTAAAAACAAATATACCATTCGTTTGTGCTGCGTTTGTGCTGATTTGTGCCGCAAAAACGAACGTTTGTGCCGGTTTGGTTTAGGAGATATTGCGTATTATTTTTTATGAAACCCCGCCCACTTTGCACCCCATGTTATGCAATTTTAAAAACAAATATACCATTTGTTTGTGCTGCGTTTGTGCTGGTTTGTGCCGCAAAAACGAATGTTTGTGCCGGTTTGTTTTCGGAGATATAGCGCATTATATTTGCTGAACCTCCGCCCACTTTGCACCCCATGTTATGCAATTTTAAAAACAAATATACCATTGGTTTGTGCTGCGTTTGTGCTGATTTGTGCCGCAAAAACGAACGTTTGTGTCATTTTGGTTTCGGAGATATAGCGCATTATTTTTTATGAACTCCGCCCACTTTGCACCCCATGTTATGCAATTTTAAAAACAAATATACCATTTGTTTGTGTTGCGTTTGTGCTGATTTGTGCTGCAAAAACAAACGTTTGTGCTGTTTTGGTTTCGGAAATATAGCGCATTATTTTTTATGAAACCCCGCCCCCTTTGCACCCCATGTTATTCAATTTTAAAAACAAATATACCATTCGTTTGTGCTGCGTTTGTGCTGATTTGTGCCGCAAAAACGAACGTTTGTGCCGGTTTGGTTTAGGAGATATTGCGTATTATTTTTTATGAAACACCGCCCACTTTGCACCCCATGTTATGCAATTTTAAAAACAAATATACCATTTGTTTGTGCTGCGTTTGTGCTGGTTTGTGCCGCAAAAACGAATGTTTGTGCCGGTTTGTTTTCGGAGATATAGCGCATTATATTTGCTGAACCTCCGCCAACATTGCACCCCATGTTATGCAATTTTAAAAACAAATATACCATTGGTTTGTGCTGTGTTTGTGCTGATTTGTTCTGCAAAAACGAACGTTTGTGCCATTTTGGTTTCGGAGATATAGCGCATTATATTTATGAACCACGACCACTTTGCACCCCATGTTATTCAATTTTAAAAACAAATATACCATTTGTTTGTGCTACGTTTGTGCTGGTTTGTGCCGCAAAAACCAACGTTTGTGCCGGTTTGGTTTAGGAGATATAGCGCATTATATTTGCTGAAACTCTGCCCACTTTGCACCCCATGTTAAGCAATTTTAAAAACAAATATACCATTTGTTTGTGCTGCGTTTGTGCTGATTTGTTCTGCAAAAACGAACGTTTGTGCCGGTTTGGTTTCGGAGATATAGCGCATTATATTTGCTGAAACTCCGCCCACTTTGCACCCTATGTTATGCAATTTTAAAAACAAATATACCATACCATTCGTTTGTGCTGATTTGTGCCGCAAAAACGAACGTTTCTGACGTTTTGGTTTAGGAGATATTGCGCATTATTTTTTTAAGAAATTCCGCCCACTTTGCACCCCATGTTATGCAAATTTAAAAACAAATATACCATTTGTTTGTACTGAGTTTGTGCTGATTTGTTCCGCAAAAACAAATGTTGGTACCAGTTTGGTTTCGGAGAAATTACGCATTATATTTGCTGAAACTCCGCCCACTTTGCACCCCATGTTATGCAATTTTAAAACCAAATATACCATTTGTTTATTCTGCGTTTGTGCTGATTTGTGCAGCAAAAACGAACGTTTGTGCCGTTTTGGTTTCAGAGATATAGCGCATTATTTTTTATGAAACCCTGCCCACTTTGCACCCCATGTTATTCAATTTTAAAAACAAATATACTGATTGTTTGTGCTGTGTTTGTGCTGATTTGTGCCGCAAAAATGAACGTTTGTGTCGTGTTGTGTTAAGGGAAATATAGAACACCAGTGATTAAAGGGACATTATACACATTTTTTCTTTGCATAAATGTTTTGTAGATGATCTATTTATATAGCCCATAAAGTTTTTTTGTTTTTTTTAAAAAACTGATAGTTTTTGCTTATTCTTAAATAACATTGCTCTGATTTTGAGACTCGTAACCAAATCCCAAAGTTTTAGGAGAATACCGAAGTATACCTTCCTTACCACCTTGCTTCTGTTTGTGTAAAGAGTCTTTTCATATGCAAAGGAAGGGGGAGGGGGAGTGTCTGATAATTCCCACTTGCAATGGGTGCTCCAGTAACCTTTTAAACAGAGCTAAACTGGAAGCTTCAAAGTAAGTTTTTAAATGGTTTTATACCGGATTTTTTATATCAGTATCTGTGCTTATTATTCTTTATAATAGTGTCTATTACATGCAGTTATATGAAAATTGGTGTATACTGTCCCTTTAACACTGCACCAGAAAGTAAAATGTAAGAGGGTTAATATTGCACCAGAGAGGTTAATGTGGCATTTACAAGGCCAGATTTGTAATGAGGCAGAGTAGGCATGTGCCTACAGGCACCCTCCATAGAGGGGAGCCATGCCTAATTGCTGGTGTTCTGTCAATTAATTCAACAGAACACCGGCAACAACAAGGAGGGTGCGCTCTATATAGAACACTATTAAGAGCGCACCTCCTTTTTTTCCATGACCGGCAGCTTCCGTGGGGGCAGAGAGGGACCTCGGTGTAGGCTGCCCATTAAAAAGTCTGTCCAGCACAGGCAGGCATTTCATTGGCACCACGGAAGACGCCGGTAACAGAAAACAAGGGGGATGCACTCTGTATAGTGCACTCTGTGCCTATGGGCGCCCGAAATGTAAATCCGGCCCTGGGCATTAAAGGATTAACATGGTAACATACCGGTTTATACGGCATACATGGGGTTATTGAAGAGTAATGGATTGGAAGAAGCCCAAACCATAGCTTAAAGGGACACTGAACCCGATTTTGTCTTTCGTGATTCAGATAGTGCATGCAATTTTAAGCAACTTTCTAATTTATTCCTATTATCAATTTTTCTTCATTCTCTTGCTATTTTTATTTGAAAAAGAAGGCATATAAGCTTTTTTTTGGGTTCAGACCTCTGGATAGCACTTTTTTATTGGTGGATGAATTTATCCACCAATCAGCAAGGACAATCCAGGTTGTTTACCAAAAATGGGCCGGCATCTAAACTTACATTCTTGCATTTCAAATAAAGATTCCAAGAGAATGAAGAAAATTTGATAATAGGAGTAAAGTTGCTTACAATTTCATGCTCTATCTGAATCACAAAAGAAAAATTTGGGTTTAGTGTCCCTTTAAGTAATTTAACTGCAAAGTGAATAAGTAGAAACCCACTACTTAATTGAAAAAGGAAATTTTCAATTAAATTGCAGTAAAGCCCTCTTCAACCCCATTAGGTCTAATAAACCTCCTTTAGCCAATTTAACCTCTGTGTTGCCATATTAATCGCCTGTAATGTCATGTTAACCACAGACAGCCCAATATTAACTTGCTTAGATTTAACAAGCGCTTGAAAGCACTCAAGCAAGTTTTCTTACATAGGTCAATTCTTTTTTAGTTGCTTTTTTTTTTTTTTTTAAACATTTAGGGGGGCATTACATCCCTGGCGATGGAGAAAAAAATTGTCTCACTAGTTTTCTATGCAGCGTAACTAGACTGTTACGCTGAGCAGCTACACTGCTGCGCTGCATAGAAAACTGAAACAGGTTTTTTTCCAGTTGCCAGGGATGTAATCAGCCCCCATATGTTCTTAAATATTTTTTTCTGGTGTGGAAGTCACATCTGTTCTTTTGTATACCCCAAAGTTTTATAATTCTATTTGTACTTACAAACATTTTTGTTGTTATAATACTTTTGAATCAAAGAGTACATGTACACATAATGCACAATATCTCAGAAATCAAACCGGAACAAACGTTCATTTTTGCGGCACAAATCAGCACAAATGCAGCACAAAGGAATGGTATATTTGTTTTTAAAATTGCATAACATGGGGTGCAAAGTGGGCGGAGTTTCAGCAAATACAATGCGCTATATCTCCGAAACCAAACCGGCACAAACATTCGTTTTTGTGGCACAAATCAGCACAAACGCAGCACAAACAAATGGTATATTTGTTTTCAAAATTGAATAACATGGGGTGCAAAGTGGGCGTGGTTCATAAAAAATAATGCGCTATATCTCCGAAACCAAAATGACACAAACGTTCGTTTTTGCGGCACAAATCAGCACAAACGCAGCACAAACCAATGGTATATTTGTTTTTAAAATTGCATAACATGGGGTGCAAAGTGGGCGGAGTTTCAGTAAATATAATGTGCTATATCTCCGAAAGCAAACCGGCACAAACATTAATTTTTGCGGCACAAATCAGCACAAACGCAGCACAAATGAATGGTATATTTGTTTTTAAAATTGCATAACATGGGGTGCAAAGTGGGAGGGGTTCATAAAAAATAATGCGCTATATCTCCGAAACCAAAATGGCACAAACATTTGTTTTTGCAGCACAAATCAGCACAAACGCAGCACAAACAAATGGTATATTTGGTTTTAAAATTGCATAACATGGGGTGCAAAGTGGGCGGAGTTTCAGCAAATATAATGCGCAATATCTCCGAAACCAAACCGGCACAAACGTTTGTTTTTACGGCACAAACCAGCACAAACGCAGCACAAACAAATGATATATTTGTTTTTAAAATTGCATGACATGGGGTGCAAAGTGGGCGGGGTTTCATAAACAAATAATGTGCAATATCTCCTAAACCAAACCGGCACAAACGTTGGTTTTTGCGGCACAAATCAGCACAAACGCAGCACAAACGAATGGTATATTTTAATTCAGTTTTTACAAACATGGGGTGCCAACTTCACATAGGTGTTGGGAGGTTATGGATAGAATTTAATTGTAGATTCTGGAACGTAAAGGGTACTACAGTGAAGATCAATAGTGGTTAATTCAGTGTTGGTGGTCTAGGGGAGATCATGGAATAGCCCTATAAATAGGAAAAATACTGATACCTATTAAGGTAGAAATAGTATCAATCACTTAAGGTATCAAAGATTTATGTTGGTGTCAAACTGCCACCTGCATTAAATGTAACTTTTCCATTCAGTTTACAGTTAGTTTGACTGATGGTTGAACTATACACAAGATAAAAGTATAAAACGGAAGGCGTTAGCAAAGGGATATTAATAGCTTCCCTTTCATCAAAACTTGATTTTTATTAAATGTTAAAGTGAATATTACAATTCTTATTTAATTGAGCAAGGTGTCATTTGTATTTTTTTTTTGTAGCATCGATATACAATAATACCAAATTTCTGCTACGTAATAGTAAAACAAACTGTGATAGGCGAGCTTGGAATATCTGCAGCTTTATATTTAATTGTCCTGTAATAATAGGAGTATTTTATGCATGTAAGTTTTTTACTCTCCCTATATCATCTGTGTTAATAAAATGGTTAGAAAGATCATTAAATTCCATTTATCAATTATACTAGTGGGAAAGCCTGCTCAGAGGGCAGTCTATTGTGGTGATGGAACCACCCTGCTATTTTCACCAGGTGTATTCCAAAAATTGCAGGGTGGTGAAAGAATCAACCTGGATGCAGCTTATGCTGCATTCAGGTGGATTCTTTCACCAGAATACACCTGGAGGCAGCTTATGCTGCATACAGGTGGATTCTTTCACCACCCTGCCATCCAGGTGGATTCTGAAAAAGGCAGGGGGGGGAGGTTGAAAGAATCCATCCAGGTGGATTCTTTCACCACCCCTTTTGCTCTCTCTCCCCCTCTCTTTTGCTCTTTCTCCCCCCTCTCTTTTGCTTTCTCTCCCCCTCTCTTTTGCTCTCTCTCCCCCCTCTCTTTTGCTCTCTCTCCCCCCTCTCTTATGCTTGACCTCTCCCCCCTCTCTTATGCTCTCCCTCTCCCCCTTTGTTATTCTCTCCCTCTTCCACCTGCTCTCCCTCTACCCCCTCTCTTTTGCTTTCTCTCCCCCCTCTCTTTTGCTCTCTCTCCCCCCTCTCTTTTGCTTTCTCTCCCCCCTCTCTTTTGCTCTCTCTCCCTCTCTTTTGCTCTCTCCCCTTCTCTTTTGCTCTCTCCCCCTCTCGTTTGCACTCTCTACCCCTCTCTTTTGTGCTCTCTCTCCCCTCGCTTTTGCTCTCTCTCCCTCCTCTATTTTGATCTCTCTCCCCCCTCTCTTATGCTCTCTCTCCCCCCTTTTTTTGCTCTCTCCCCCTTTTTTTGCTCTCTCTCCCCTCTCTTTTGCTCTCTCTCCCCTCTCTTTTGCTCTCTCTATTCCCCTCTATTTTTCTCTCTCTCCCCCTCTCTTTTGCTCTCTCTCCCCCCTCTCTTTGCTCCCCCTCTCTTTTGCTCTCCCTCTACCCCCTATCTTTTGTTCTCCATCTCCTCCCTCTCTTTTGCTATCTCTCCCCCTCTCTTTTGCTCTCCTTCTCCCCTCTCTTTTGCTCTCCTTCTCCCCTCTCTTTTGCTCTCTCTTCCCCCTCTCATTTGCTCTCTCTCCCCCTCACATTTGCTTTCCCTCCCCCCTCTCATTTGCTCTCTCTCCCCCTCTCTTTTGCTCTATCTCTCCCCTCTTTTGCTTTCTCTCCCCCCTTCTCTTTTGCTCTCTCTCTCCCCTTCTCTTTTGCTCTCTCTCTCCCCCCTCTCTTTTGCGCTCTCTCCCCCTTTCTTTTGCTCTATCTCCCCCCTCTCTTTTGCTTTCTCTCCGCCCTTCCCTTTTGCTCTCTCTCCCTCCATCTCTTTTGCTCTCTCTCTCCCCCTCTCTTTTGCAATCTCTCTCCCCTCTTTTTTGCTCTCTCTCTTTTGCTCTCTCTATCTCCCCTCTCTTTTGCTCTCTCTCCCTCTCTCTTTCTCCCCTCTCTTTTGTTCTCTCTCCCCCTCTCCTTTTTTTTTTTTTTAATTAGGGCACTCCCACTGCCTCCCCTTCCCTACCAAATTTCTGCTACGTAATAGTAAAACAAACTGTGATAGGCGAGCTTGGAATATCTGCAGCTTTATATTTAATTGTTCTGTAATAATAGGAGTATTTTATGCATGTAAGTTTTTTACTCTCCCTATATCAGCTGTGTTAATAAAATGGTTAGAAAGATCATTAAATTCCATTTATCAATTATACTAGTGGGAAAGCCTGCTCAGAGGGCAGTCTATTGTGGTGATGGAACCACCCTGCTATTTTCACCAGGTGTATTCCAAAAATTGCAGGGTGGTGAAAGAATCAACCTGGATGCAGCTTATGCTGCATTCAGGTGGATTCTTTCACCAGAATACACCTGGAGGCAGCTTATGCTGCATACAGGTGGATTCTTTCACCACCCTGCCATCCAGGTGGATTCTGAAAAAGGCAGGGGGGGGTGAAAGAATCCATCCAGGTGGATTCTTTCACCACCCCTTTTGCTCTCTCTCCCCCTCTCTTTTGCTCTTTCTCCCCCCTATCTTTTGCTTTCTCTCCCCCTCTCTTTTGCTCTCTCTCCCCCCTCTCTTATGCTCTCCCTCTCCCCCTTTGTTATTCTCTCCCTCTTCCACCTGCTCTCCCTCTACCCCCTCTCTTTTGCTTTCTCTCCCCCCTCTCTTTTGCTCTCTCTCCCCCCTCTCTTTTGCTGTCTCCCCCCTCTCTTTTGCTCTCTCCCCCTCTCTTTTGCACTCTCTCCCCCTCTCTTTTGCTCTCTCCCCTTCTCTTCTGCTCTCTCCCCCTCTTGTTTGCACTCTCTACCCCTCTCTTTTGTGCTCTCTCTCCCCTCGCTTTTGCTCTCTCTCCCTCCTCTATTTTGATCTCTCTCCCCCCTCTCTTATGCTCTCTCTCCCCCTTTTTTTGCTCTCTCCCCCTTTTTTTTGCTCTCTCTCCCCTCTCTTTTGCTCTCTCTATTCCCCTCTATTTTGCTCTCTCTCCCCCTCTCTTTTGCTCTCTCTCCCCCCTCTCTTTTGCTCCCCCCTCTCTTTTGCTCTCCCTCTACCCGCTATCTTTTGCTCTCCATCTCCTCCCTCTCTTTTGCTATCTCTCCCCCTCTCTTTTGCTCTCCTTCTCCCCTCTCTTTTGCTCTCCCTCTCCCCTCTCTTTTGCTCTCTCTTCCCCTTCTCATTTGCTCTCTCTCCCCCTCACATTTGCTTTCCCTCCCCCCTCTCATTTGCTCTCTCTCCCCCTCTCTTTTGCTCTATCTCTCCCCTCTTTTGCTTTCTCTCCCCCCTTCTCTTTTGCTCTCTCTCTCCCCTTCTCTTTTGCTCTCTCTCTCCCCCTCTCTTTTGTGCTCTCTCCCCCTTTCTTTTGCTCTATCTCCCCCCTCTCTTTTGCTTTCTCTCCGCCCTTCTCTTTTGCTCTCTCTCCCTCCATCTCTTTTGCTCTCTCTCTCTCTCTCTCTCTCTCTCTCTCTCTCTCTCCCTCTCTTTTGCAATCTCTCTCCCCTCTTTTTTGCTCTCTCTCTTTTGCTCTCTCTATCTCCCCTCTCTTTTGCTCTCTCTCCCCCTCTCTTTCTCCCCTCTCTTTTGTTCTCTCTCCCCCTCTCCTTTTTTTTTTTTTTTAATTAGGGCACTCCCACTGCCTCCCCTTCCCTGCTGAGCCTCCCACCTGCCACCCGCACACGCCTCCCACTGGCACCAACAGAAGATTGTTACAGACGCTGACACACACAGTGTCACCATCTGTAACGATCAGGAATCTGTCCTAATATGGAGGAGAAGCACCAATCACGCTCCGGTTCCATATGCAGCAGATGTCTGAAGCTTCAGAGGCTCCAGGTCTCAGCTTATGTTACAGCTGAGAGTTGGAGCTCCTGAAGCTGCCTCGACGCCGCAAGGTGGCTGCACGTGCATCCAACATTCCTTTGAGGATGCGTGTGCAACTACCGACGGTGATGACATTACAAACCAAATTGTAGTATAGATTATAGTGCATAGGCCTCTAATAATGCATTGCAATATAAAATATAAAAATGCTAATTGTTTTTTGTTGTCAGTTTAATATCAAATATTGTTTTGAGTTAGCCCTTCAATTGTATATATATCAATGGTATCTCCATTGTTCCATTGCTGGTGTTTATTAAAATGTTTATTGACCATAATGTCACAGTTTCACACAAACTTGTTTAATATAACATATGATAGAATTGGAAATACTGGTGCTTACATTTAGAGAAATACGAATGTACTGGTAAGAAGGGGGCATAGTGAGACAGAGTCATATATATATATATATACACAATTCTCATTCTGACATACAAAGCCCTCAACTGCACTGCTCCCCCCTACATCTCAGACCTTGTCTCCAGATACTCTCCCTCCCGTCCCCTTTGCTCTGCTCATGACCTCCTACTCTCCTCCTCTCTTGTCACCTCATCACACTCCCATTTACAGGACTTCTCCAGACTGGCTCCATCTTGTGGAACTCTCTGCCTCGCTCCACAAGACTCTCTTCTAGTTTTAAAAGCTTCAAGTGCTCCCTAAAGACTCTACTGTTCAGGGATGCATACAACCTATGCTAACTTTTCTTTATACCAGTTCCTCTCCTCCATTGCTATCCCCTGAACCCCCTTAGCATGTAAGCCTAAGAGTCCAGCTGTTTGTAGATCACCTTCTTAAGAGCTTACTACAACAGTGCAACTCTTGGCAGGGCCCTCTACCCATTTGATCCCTATAATTGTTTTGTTGTACTCCCCCTTTGTTTATAGCGCTGCGGAATCTGTTGGCGCTCTACAAATAACTGATAATAATAATAATAATAATACACACACACTGTACTGTGCTGTCATGCCATGCCTCCTACAAACTATACACAACATATTGACATTCATTCACAAACAATCATAATGATTGTCTGTGAATGAATATCAATATGTCATGGTTGTAAATGATGCCTGTCACATACCTCTCAATATTTTAAAATTTGAAAGAGGGACACCCTCGCTGGCTGGAACTGTTCTGGAGGAGGAGCAAAGCTGTGCCAGCATGCATGGGGGATTGAAGTGTTGCGGCGTGTAGAGACGGCACTAGACACGTGTTGTGGTGGGTGGGGGTTCCTTCCAAGTGTGAACACGGGTTGGGGAAACGAGCTGCCACTGCGCTGTTACCCTCAGTCATCATCTCACTCAAAATAAAAAAACGGCCCAGAATAAAAAACAAGCAAAATTTAAAAAATATGTCACACTGTTGTCAGTCTGCGGCGGCACACCTGAGGATCTCTCACGGCACACTAGTGTGCCACGGCACACTGGTTGAAAAACACTGCACTAGAGCAGAAGCACCCACTATCAGCTCTCTCCTAAGTGAATTATAAAATGGTGCTGGGTGCAGGGCTGTGTAGAACAGGCCAGGTGTGCATCTGCTGCCTGCTATGAGGAGGAGTCTCTCTGTCAATGTGGCTGCATACTAAGCAGCCTATGGCATGTGCACAGCTTAGCTCTCCGGAGCCAAGAACCCACCCCTGCTAATTTTGAATGGCTCTCTGTGGCTCTGCCTGGGGCATTAAAATTGAGTGCATTCAATCACACACACACACACACACTCTGACCTCTATCTATACATTGCAAAGTGCCTATGTGGCCGCACACGTCAGTTCCTTTCCGCTGTTGCCTTGGCAGGGCCAGACCAAATGATTTTGTGGTCAATATATGACCTGTAGGCCGGGCGTTCCCCACTCCTTAAGGTAGCATAAGTTTGAATTGTTCTTAGATTTAGTATATTTAAATGTCCCTTCTCTTAGCAGGAGAGCATTTATATTCACTACAGGCAGAGAGGTCCCAAAGAGACAGTGGAACCCTGGAATGTGTGATAACTACTGTAATAATGAAGCAAACATCCAAAATATGAGCAGCAGGGGACCAAGTAAAAGGCTAAAACTTCACTTTTATTGTTGCCTTTAAAAGTACATCACAAATATGTTTCGATGTAGCAAAGGACTTACAAGTTTCAGCTCTTGCCTTACTCATAGATGAGGCTATATCTGGCAAAATGATCATCTTAAATATCCACTTAAACATGTGATGTATAAATATATGTAGCTATTAACCCTTTATATCAATTACATTCATTGGGTCTGTATTCATACATATTCAATTATTAAGGTGTTAGCAACAAATAAGTAATAACAACCATGTCAGAATTAAGAATAATAACACATATATAAACCCTATGAGCAGATATATCAACTATTTCATTGATTGGGTATAATCCGAGTGTACATAAAAATCTCCCTAAATCTCTATTGCCAATAATTAATTAGAACAGTGTTAATGTTTACACCTGCTGGGACCCTAGTTCTCAATTTAAAGATTCAAAAGACTTTTTGTTTTAAGGGTTTTAAATTTTTTGCTTACACACAATTATTTTTCTTTTGGAGGTAAATTCTATTTCCAGAGATGAGGGACAGCAATGGGAGCAACTTTTGCCCATGCTTTTGCCAACCTCTTTATAGGGTGGCAAAAGCAGGCTGATGAAACAGCAACTGGTGCAGAGAAACACGTTGCTGTGCTGTGCAACACTTTATTTTAACAAATGTTTTAATGAAATCCACTTGTTTTACCGTACCCTGCTCCGCCTTGCCATCTATGAGAGATTCACTTGGCTGCCCGAATTACGCGGACCTATCGTAGGTTCCTTTGGATTGGCTGGTTTTCCTTCCCTGCCTGAGATGTCATCAGTAATGATATCTGCCGTGGCCTCATGTTCCAGCTGGCGTGTCTGAGTCAGCCGAGTGGCTCTGAATCCTCGGCTTGCGCTTTGTTGCACTGGATGTGCAAGGACGTTTGTGAGAAACCTGCTGTTTCTATTCATTATACTCACTTGTCCCCTACGATATCACACCATCGGGCACCTCTTTTATCTTGTCTTAAAGGACAGTGTTGTTGTTAGTTTTGCGTTTCCCACTGAAAAGCCTTTGTTTTGCTCTCACATTGAGCGCTGTTTAGGGGTTTGCTTTTAGTTGACTATAACAATGAAGTACCCCATTATCGTTCCTACTAACATTTAATTACCTCAATCCTATGAGGTAAGTTCCGCAAGTTGTAGGGATTGCCTAGTATATCTAGTTTTGTACCCTTCCATTAGACTCCATATGAGTGTTATAAAAATTAGCAAAATGCAAGCACCAATAGAGTGATACTGTATTGATTAGTATAATCTTAAAAACACTATGGCTACAATTATTCTTCTCACATTTAGAGACCTCAACAACATTTAAGAGGTATTTCTTACATCATGTGGTGTAATCACAGTAAGCATTCTCTGGAACTGAAAAAATAAAAAATAATAATGCTATGAGTTTAAAGGACCAAAAAGGGATAGTGTACTGTAAAATTGTTTTCTCTTATTGTTTTTCCAATTGCTTGTTACACCAGCTGCAAAGTATAAAATTGATCCTTCAGTATAATTTTTTTATATAAAAAAAAAGGTATTTTCTAATCAAACGCATTACCTATTCAAATGGGCTGAGATTGCAGAGAGTTCACATCTTCATTGGCAAATTTTTTACTATAGCTGGCAGTTTCAACAGTAGAAAAACAGCTATTTCAGATGGCAAAATAGACAGATAGATTGATTGATTGATTGATTGATAGATAGATATAGATATATATTTATACGTGTGTGTGTATAAATTTATATATAAATATATATATATCATTTGAAACTTTCATTTATTTAATTTATACTAAAAAAAGTCTATTCAAAGATGCTTAATAAAGCTATAAAAATATATATTTCTGTTGCAATGAGTATTTTCCAAAATCTAGTTTTAATTACTATGGACAAGTTTGAGTTATAACATTTTTTTAGCAAAAGAACACTTATAATTGAAATAACCCAAATAAATACATATTTCACTTAAGAAAATATCCGCTTATCAAAATAGATTTATTATAAATTGAAATATAACACTTATTCAGTCAATACTTTGTTACTCTGTTTCCGTGAAATAACAGCTGTACGTGACAAAATGTAGCAGACATAAAGAATTCTAATCAAAAGGAGAAGACAAGTTTTCATTGAATATATGGAGAAATAACCGAGAACCACAACCTGACATTTGCAATTATGTGCAGTTCACCTATTAATATAAACCAGATATTAAAAAATGCACATCCGTGTTCACTACTGCTAGCCAATGTTATTGTTTCTCAAAATATCTTGTTAGCTTCATTCCAAAACATGGCTAAGGTCACTCAAATAAGTCTAACGTGACCTTTCCCATTTTGGTTTCAGTTTTCCTCGTAGAATGTTAAGTTGCAAGAAGCGTATCTATCATATGAACTTCAAACTGACTACAGTTTTCTAAATTTATCATGGCATTTATATTTATTTACAAGTATTATCATTAAATTAGGAATTGTGTAAAATGTACTTTATCCATTTCTCTTTTTTTTATAAAATAAATTAAGAATTAATTCCAAATAAACAAATAAAAAAGCCTTTTTTTTTCTAAATAAATCTGCTTTGTAGGTGCTATATTTCTAGTTTTTTTTTTGTAAAATGTTACATTTCTGTTTCAAAAGATTAGGTTTTTTAGATTATTTAAATGATGCAGTTATCACTAGACTAAACAGATTGTTATTGTATGAACTAAAGTATAAAAAAATCCATGGAAGCAGTAAAATTACCTTGGTTAGCTAAGGATCCAAATAAAATTGACAACGCATCAAGCTAGCTAGCTCACATTTCTAGCCTATACACTTTTATTTGGTCACTTGGTAATGAAGACCTTTCAATGCTAACACAATTTACAGGAACTCATCTGCTCTATCAGAAACACATAAAGGGATTTTGAAGATAAAATCTGCTCCAGGGATTGTTTATGCTACACTATATTAGTGTCATTGCATATGAAGTAATAAATTACAACAAACACTGATCACATAAAATGTATTTATATAATCCTGTTGAGCAACCACGTAGAGATCATATCACATGCACGAGTAGTGTTATCTATAATCAAAGTTAGCATCTTGATTTATAGTCATTTTGCTAATCCCTGATTGGTTAAATAGTTATTGGGATATAATGTGCTTGAATGCATTTCAGTTTTCAATGCAGTTATTTTTGCAATATACTTGTATTAGCAAAAATGCTTGTAGTTATTACTGCATGCACAGAGAGGGTGGTTTTGTATAATGCAAAATGGCTGACTTTACCACTTGCTGTCTAAGCAGGTGCAGTGTGTGAATGTAAATTTACTGGGAATATGCTGCATTTGTACAAATGCCTCTAAAACATTAATGACTTTTACTAGAATCATTTATGGTAATCAAAATATAAGACAAAAAATATTCTATTAAAGACTGAACATGGACAAAGTGCATTTTTTTACCATTATCTACTTTTAAAAGAATTAGAGATATTGATACAAAAATATGATTTTTATACAGTATATATAAATGTATGGCATTATAATTGTCTTTTAATTATCTTTCTATCCTAAAGGGACATGAAACCCAAAATATTTATTTCATGATTTAGGTGCAACATAAACTTATTTACTTCTATTATCAAATTTGTTTAATTTTCTTGGTATCATTTGTTGAAGGAGCAGCAATGCACTACTGGTTTCTAACTGACCACATGGATGAGCCAATTACATTTGGTATATATATATATATGCAGCCACCAATCACAATCAGCAACTACAACCTAAGTTCTTTGTTGCTCTTGAGCTTGCCTAGATTAACCTTTCAGCAAAGAAAAACAAGAGAAGAGAATAAAGTAAATTAAATAATATAAATAAATAGGAAAGTTGTTTAAAATTGTATGCTCTGTTTAAATCATGAATGTCTTATAATGACTTTACTGTCCCTTTAAATTGCAACTCTGAGGCTTACTGAAGCGCTTTTAGTTTTGGTATGGTGGATCTCTTGAGAGAATATTTTTATAGAATGGGGTTTAATTTTGCAGTTGCCCTGTTACATACTATAACATTTTGTATCTCCATTTAATGTTTTTTTTTTTCTTATTTTTTTGGTGTCCTTAGTATTCTCTACCTGTTGTTAATTCTACAGAACTTCTATTTACTTTTAACTATTTGTATTATTATTAGAATATAATTTGTTCTTTATTATGATACATCTGTATAGAACACTTTTCAAGAAAAAATATACAAATACTTACAAAATTGTTAAGGAATGTTATATTTTCATTTAATAGAAACGAAGATAATAATATGACTGCTATAAGTCTAGAACCTATATCTTTATTACATTATATGTGCATGAGCATATACAGGAATGTTCCTAAAGGGAAGGGGCACATTTTTTTAACCAGTAAATGCTCTTCTGTAACAATGGATGGGCTAAGGTAACAATGAGAATTAGGACTATATATAGTTTTAATATAGTAAAATGACTTACTACATGTTAATATATTTTTGTTTAATTTGATTTTAAGATTGGAAATTAGTATTTTATTTTACTTTTATGTACATAATACATTATAGGACCTCTGGGTTGTTACTTTTTTAAAAAACAAACAAAACAAAAAACATTAGTTAGGGATGTCCCAGTGGAAACACCTCTTAAAAATTCAGTACTCAAATTGAAGTGGGAGTGCAATAAAGAGACATTCCAACCAAAACTGAAATGTATATCAGTTAATTTCAGTTTGGCATATACGCAACTGCAACTTTGCAATATACCAGCTTTAGCAAAAACACTTCTAGTAAAAAGCTATTATTGCATTTACTATGCATGTGCACATGAAGCATATCTAACTATGCTCCATGAACAAGCATTTTAAACAGTGTATCTGTTCAGATAGCTGCTGCCGGTGCCTTTTATTGTGCTTGTGATGGCTCAGTTTACGTGCTAGAAGTCACTGAGCAGATGGTTTAAAATGCTGGTGCATAAAACATAATTAGATATGCTTCAGGTGCACAGTAAAAGCTCACTCTACAACCAGTAATAGCTTTTACTAGAAGCATTTTTACTAAAGCAAGTATATTAAAAAAATGCTTCTATTCAAAGGTAAAATTCATTGATGTACATTTAAATTTTGTCTGGAATATCCCTTTAAACTTAATACATGACTTCAATGCCCCTTTAAGTGAATAAAATGGATGCAGTAAAGATTTCTGTGCAGTTATACGCAAATCTAGTGCATACTGCAGAAAAATCTTCCCGATTTTATTTGGAAATCTATGTTCTCAGTTTGCATGCTTTTTAAGCAGTCAAAATGTACTCAACAACTCGCAGCAACTTTCCAATGACTATAGCAAGTAACAGAATATAACACAGATTTAGCATTTAATGGCCTTGATCCGATATGCAGCGTCGCCCGCAAAAGCCGGCGACGCCAAATTTTGCGCTGGTTTGGTATCACATGTACGGCGTAACCTAGAAGTTATGCTCGTATATTTCTGCCTTCGGCCGTTGTTTTTTAGCCCATAGACAGGTATACCAAACCAGCGCAGTTTGGTATCCAATATACAGCGTAAGGACTTACGTGGCGAAAATGGAGAAATCCTACTCCATTTTCACTTCGCCACAATTTGCAGGCGTAGTAACTGTCTATTGGAGCCCCGTAACTCCCTAAACTAGCTGCAAACTAAAACCTAACACCTAAAGCATGCGCAATGTCTATCTACCTGTCAACCGCGATCCCCCGCCGACATCCCTAATAAAGTATTTAACCACTAAACCGCCACTCCCGGACCCCGCCACCACCTACATTAAATGTATAACCCCTTAATGTGAGCCCCTTCACCACCGCCATCTACATTACCTACCCCCTAATGTGAGCCCCTACACCGCCGCCATCTACATTACCTACGCCCTAATGTGAGCCCCTACACTGCCGCCATCTACATTACCTACCCCCTAAAGTGAGCTCCTACCCCGCCGCTAGCTGCATTAACTACCCCCTAATGTGAGCTCCTACCCCGCCGCCACCTACATTAACTACCCCCTAATGTGAGCTCCTACCCCGCCGCCAGCTATATTAAAATTATTAACCCCTAATCTAATCCCCCTACCCCGCCGCCAGCTATATTAAAATTATTAACCCCTAATTTAATCCCCCTACACCGCCGCCAGCTTTATTAAATTAATTAACCCCTAATCTAATCCCCCTATACCGCCGCCACCTATATTAAATTAATGAATCCCTAAAATACTAAACTATCCCTACCACTAAACCTAAGTCTAACCCTACAAATAGCCCTGAAAAGGGCTTTTTGCATGGCATTGCCTCAAAGTAAACAGCTCTATTGCCAGCCCTTAAAAGGGCTTTTGGCGGGGCATTGTCACAAAGTAATCAGCTCTTTTGCCTATAATCTAAATCCCCCTATACCGCCGCCACCTATAATAAATGTATTACCCCCTAATCTAATCCCCCTACACTGCCGCCACCTATATTAACTATATTACCCCCTAATCTAATCCTCCCACACCGCCGCCACCTATATTAACTATATTAACCCTAATTATATTAGGGTTAATATAGTTAATATAGTTATTATATTATATATATTAACTATATTAACCCTAATTATATTAGGGTTAATATAGTTAATATAGCTATTATATTATATATAAAATAAATATAAACCCTAAAATAGCTACAATGTAATTATTAATTATATTGTAGCTATCTTAGGGTTTATTTTATAGATAAGTATTTAGATTTAAATAGGAATATTTTAATTAATAATATTAATATTAATTAGATTTATTTTAATAAGAATTTAGTTAGGGGTGTTAGAGTTAGATAGGGTTATTATAGTTAATATATATATAATATAATAACTATATTAACTATATTAACCCTAATATAATTAGGGTTAATATAGTTAATATATATAATATAATAACTATATTAACCCTAATATAATTAGGGTTAATATAGTTAATATAGGTGGCGGCGGTGTAGGGGGATTAGATTAGGGGGCAATACATTTATTATAGGTGGCGGCGGTATAGGGGGATTTAGATTATAGGCAAAAGATCTGATTACTTTGTGACAATGCCCCGCCAAAAGCCCTTTTAAGGGCTGGTAAAAGAGCTGATTACTTTGGGGCAAAGCCCCGCACAAAGCCCTTTTAAGGGCTGGCAATAGAGCTGTTTACTTTGGGGTAATGCCACGCAAAAAGCCCTTTTCAGGGCTATTTGTAGGGTTAGACTTAGGTTTAGTGGTAGGGATAGTTTAGTATTTTAGGGGTTAATTAATTTAATATAGGTGGTGGCGGTATAGGGGGATTAGATTAGGGGTTAATTAATTTAATATAGCTGGCGGCGGTGTAGGGGGATTAAATTAGGGGTTAATAATTTTAATATAGCTGGCGGTTGGGTAGGGGGATTAGATTAGGGGTTAATAATTTTAATATAGCTGGCGGCGGGGTAGGAGCTCACATTAGGGGGTAGTTAATGTAGGTGGCGGCGGGGTAGGAGCTCACATTAGGGGGTAGTTAATGTAGGTGGCGGCGGGGTAGGAGCTCACATTAGGGGGTAGTTAATGTAGGTGGCGGCGGGGTAGGAGCTCACATTAGGGGGTAGTTAATGTAGCTGGCGGTGGGGTAGGAGCTCACATTAGGGGGTAGTTAATGTAGGTGGCGGCGGTGTAAGGGGCTCACATTAGGGGGTAGTTAATGTAGGTGGCGGTGGTGTAAGGGGCTCACATTAGGGGGTAGTTAATGTAGGTGGCGGCAGGGTCCGGGAGCGGCAGTTTAGGGGTTAATAACTTTATTAGGTGCGGCGAGGTCCGGGAGCAGTGGTGGCGACTCCAGAAATTTGTACTTACGCAGATTTCTGGACATCGCTGGTTTATCTGACTTACGGCACTTTAGCAATTGCCGGCGGGGTATATTGGATAGCTCGAGTTGCGAGCTGAAATTACGGGCAGCGGGGGTTGCCCCTGGGTGTGTTTAGAGTGCTACAGCTACAAATATGTGGAGGGCACTGAGGACTAGACTACAAGTGGAGCCCTATTTAGTGCTCCTGCTCGAGCATAAACCTTGCTAGAGGCTTTTTGCGTGTGTCAGGTAGTGTGCGTATTACGAGTTGAAAGTAAAAATATCATGACTGTGACTTCTTTCTATAGAAGTCAATTGAGAGCGCAAACTAAAATAAAACAACTTACACCTATAGTCGCACAAACCCGACAGGAGTTAGACTAGCCCACATTCCAATGTTCATCACATACAGAACAAAAGTAATTTTTAGGTAAATAAACATTTATATATATATATATATATATATATATATATATATATATATATATATATAAATTTGTATATACCTATACCTGTATATCTATTTCTATAGATACAAGTCCAGTATAAATGGCACACTCCAACATATGCAACTCCCTGGAGCACTGCTAAACACTGATACAGAGATCCAGACTATATCCTAGAGCTGGCCAGAATTCCCAGAATATACAGCAGGCCTACACAGGTAAGTGGCATAAAATCAGCCTTTTATTAGACAAAAATACGAATTGGCCTGTTTCCAAACATTTCAGCTCACGCAGGAGCTTTCCTCAGTGGAGGCCCAAGTAGACATAAAGTGCATAGCAATAAAATATCCTTAGATACCCTTATAAAACACAAATTAAACCCACCTGTGTGAATCAATCTCCAGAGCAAACACATCGTTTGCACTGTGTCTATAGGCCACGCCCATCATTAGCTGCACCTACTGACATCATCAGCATCAGACACAGTTACCAAGGCAACCTGTAAACACCACTGGGCACCAATGATCCATACCCAATCATCATGAGGACACGCCCACCGGGGCGTGTACTGCTATCTGTCATAACTCTTATCGGATCAGCCCACAGTATTATGTACAGGATTACGTAGGCAAACAGTATTAATAATGAAATGAGAGTTCTAGAGACAGAGTCAGAGCAACATATAAACCTACATATTGTGTACTTATATACAAAAAAGCTGCATTAGGGTTATGGCATTAAAGCTTTCTAGCTAGATAGTGATGCAAAGCATAAGCACATATAACAGACTCTCTTGATATTACACTAAATAAATATTGTGCAATATACATATAATTCTAGCATCATAATAAAACACTTAAGGAGATTTACACATTGCTGTGTCAAGACCTGATGGAGCCATAACCATCTGTATTTGCAGCATATCACATGATTTCATGTCCCAAGAAATAGGTAGAAACATATGTCCATATCAGCAAGAGTACTGAGGACTTAGATACCCATAAGAGTCCATAATAATAAGCACATCAAATGTTGATTGTAGTCTTCATCCCCATCAGTCTGTTATTGTCTGGCACTAGGTTAACAATAGCAGCACACATAAACAGCACTACTATTCAGTCACCTTGGGGACATAGTGTCTAGACATGTAGTCTTGATTGTAGTATCCATCCTCATAGTTAAGTTGTAAGAAAACACTCAACTATCGATAGCAGCAAGCATAATCAACACTGCTATTCTATCCCCTTGGGGACACAGTGTCCAGAGCAAAAATCCAGTGTGCTTCCAACTTGAGAAGCGCTTTTCCTCTTTCTACCCCTCGTTTCAGGGGTGGGAGATGATCAATTAACATAGTTCTCAGTGAGGAGATCGAGTGTCCAGCCTGCACAAAGTTTCTATAGATATATAGGTATAGTTATGTATTTTACATGTATGTGTATAATCAAACAAGTGTTTATTAAAGTGACGTTTCGAGGTAAAAGAACCCCATTTATCTGACAAACAAATAGTGTTCAAAGCAAACTTATAAATTGCCTGTTATGACCTCCTTCACACAATCTCCCAATCAGAAGGCAGCGTGTGCAAAAGGTAGCAACAGAGCATTTGCAAAACTATCAAAAACTCAATTATCAAAAAGGAACAAAATCATGTGAAAATATTATCCAAAGTATATCAATATGGTGTGGTAAACATCAGTGTATGACCAGTAAACCCAGGAAGTATTACCAGAGCTCCATTCTCAAAACTAACGAAAACATATCACCTAAAATTAGCTATGCAACCTCCTTATCCAAAAATACTGCGTTCTAATTGGACCATACAGTCACACCTCTCTGTAACATAGACCGAAAAATTGTAAACCTGAAAACAGACAGCGGGGTGCTAGGACACGCCTCCTAATTCAAGGTTGCGGATAGGGGAATGACAAACAGAGTCGCCCGTGGGCGTGACTGTCATCTGATGTACAGTCATGTTGTCACTATCACAAAGATTTAATGATCCCGAATATGTACAATCTGATCATAACACAGACTCGAAGACAATTACACACTCTGTTCATCATCAGGCACAAGCGATTATCCATCTCAGAAATGTTGATTACCTCTGACACTAGGATGTGTCACGATAGGACCGCCCCCTTTGGTCCGACAAAAATCCACATTAAATACACCACACGTTGTCAGGGAAACAACAGACACAACTCACATAAAAGGACTGGTATCTGTATATTAAAGTCACCAACCTACTAGTAGTCCAATGTGGCCCATCATTAGCGAATCTGTTCATGGCAGAGTATGAGACAGAAAAGATGCATGTCTTCACCAACAAACAAATTACATTTTATTGTCAATATATTGATGACCTGTTCCTGATCTGGGATGGGGATGAAGAATCATTGGCACTATGGGTTTCTTACCTCAATGGGCTGGATAGCATGATCAAATTACAACACAATGCCCACATGGACACTATTGACTACCTTGATGTCAGAGTGTTTAAAGTTGGCAAAAGTTTGGGAACCACCCTCTTTAGGAAGAGTATTGATAGAAACTCAATTCTCCATGCCGACAGCTGTCACCCACCCTCATTGCACTAAATTCAGTTAATTATATCACCCATGATGACCCAAAACAATTAACCTTTGTCACATCGTACTCACCGGACAAAAGTTGAATTGTGAAAGCTATGTGAGATGAATGAAAACTGATTCAGTCTGACCCTACATTACCATTTAGCCAGTGGGTGGCACCTAGAGTGGCATACAAAAGAGGACAACATCGGAGAGACCTACTGGTGAAAACTGACATCCCATGTAAGAATGACGCCTGCACATGGTTGAAAAAGATGAAGGGATGTTTTAGATGTACTAGTTGTGTCACCTGTAACAGTATGATGACAGGTTCCAGCTTTCAACATCCCGAGAAGAAAAAGAAATACCAAATTGGTACCTTTCTTACTTGCACTACAACCTATATTGTTTATTTGCTGCATTGTCCATGTGGGAAATTCTATACTAGACAAACCAGTGACAATGCCAGGACGAGAATAGCTAATCACCGTTCAGTTATTTGTGCAGCGCTGCAGTCTAGCAAGGCGGACCAACCTGTTGCACGTCACTTCCTTGAAGCCAAACATACAAGTCAAGGACCTCAGATTCTGCATTATTGACAATGTTCTACATCTGAGAAGAGGTGACAACAGGGATAAAATACTCCTTCAAAAAGAAGCCCATTGAATCTTCGAGCTGGGGACCTTCTCACCCAAAGGGACGAATGTCAACACAGGGGGGCAATGCTTCCTCTAAATAAACTTTCATAAAAGTCCACATTCCTAAAAGGATTTTCTGAAAAGATTTTAAAAAATAGATGTCTAGAGAGACTTACAGTAAAATATGGTATGAAGAGACCTTCAAAAAGGCTTTCTTATAAAGACTTTCTTAAAAATACATGCATGATAGTCCACACTACATTCTACACATATGGGAGTCCTGAATTATTATTAATTCTATACAAATGAGAGTCCTGTTTAATTACTAATCATTATTAATTACGACTATTTTCACATTGCTTATAGTTACCTTTGTGTCTTGAAATAATGTCTTGGTTACAGGTATATGGGTATATTGCTAGTACTGATGGTATTGGATGTAATATGTATAGTCCTGGATGGCCATATCTGTGTTATCTTGTATATTTGTTTATTGCTCTTTATGTGCATTTTCTGATTTGCTATTACATTTCAAAACACATTGTCTGTCCTGCCCTGAAGCCCATAGTCGTGTTACATTTTGGTTTTAAACTAATTTTTCAAGTTTATATTCACTTTTATATTCAAATTCATGTTTTTGCTATGTCACATTATCTAGTCAGGATGTATACTCCTGGAGCAATTAGTTAATATTAGTTAATATTTGCTAAGATTTGTTAATATTTAACGGCATTTCACACTTGGGATAGAATGCTTTTAGCACTATTTTTTAGAAATTACTATTTTTGCACACGATGAGTATACTAGTAACAAGTGCACATGTGCCTTTAAGATGTGTGTGTTGTCCTAAGATGGGGTTTGTTGGTCTCATGACCCATTGTTTCTTATATTGTACTATATTTAACATGGGGTTGGTGATCATGTCATCAGTTTACAAGTAGGTTGGTGACTTTAATATTCAGATACCAGTCCTTTTATGCGATTTGTGTCTGTTGTTTCTCTGGCAATGCATGGTGTATTCAATGTGGATGTTTGTCAGACCAAAGGGGGCGGTCCTATCGTGACACGTCCTAGTGTCAGAGGTGATCAGCATTTCTGAGATGGATGATCGCTTGTGTCTAATAACAAACAGATTGTGTGATTGTTTTTGAGTCCGTGTTATGATCAGATTGTGCATATTCATTAAATCTTTATGATAGTGACAACATGACTGTACATCAGATGACAGTCACGCCCACGGGCGGCTCTGTTTGTCATTTCCCTATCCGCAACCTTGAATTAGGAGCTTTGTGCTAGCACCCTCCTGTCTGTTTTTGTGTTTACAATTTGTTGGTCTACGTGACAGAGAGGTGTGATTGTATGGTCCAATTAGAAAGCAGTATTTTTGGATAAGGAGGTTTCATAGCTAATTTTAGGTGACATGTTTTCGTTAGTTTAGAGAATGGAGCTCTGGTAATACATCCTGGGTTTTCTGGTCATACACTGATGTATACCACACCATATTGATATATTATGGATGATAAACGTCACTTTAATAAACACTTGTTTTACACAGTTGACTTAAAGGGACACTGTACCCAAAAATTTAATTTTGTGATTCAGATTGAGCATGAAATTTTAAGCAAATTTCGAATTTACTCCTATTATCACATTTTCTTCATTATCTTTATTTGAAACGCAAGAATGTAAGTTTAGATGGCGGCCCATTTTTGGTGAACAACCTGGGTTGTCCTTGCTGATAGGTGGATAAATTCATCCACCAATAAAAAAGTGCTGTCCAGAGTACTGAAACCAAAAAAAAGCTTAGATGCCTTCTTTTTCAAATAATGATAGCAAGAGAACGAAGAAAAATTGATAATAGGATTAAATTAGAAAGTTGCTTAAAATTGAATGCTCTTTCTGAATTACAAATGAACAAATTTGGGTTCAGTGTCCCTTTAAGTCAGCGAGTGCTCTATATGTGAACTATATATGAATGCTATGCTATTTCCATTACGTGCAGAAAGATGAGAAAAACACAATATCGCTTGCACGCAACAGTTAGTGCACCACTCTTAATCTGAAAGGGAGGAATAGAGAATGGGCTCCAGCCTTTCATGCTCTTGCAGGAGTCTTCGTGGACATTTCTGAGCTCAGTAGCTGAGAGTTCGACCCTGCAGAGGCGCTGACAGGTGAGGGGAGAAGCTGCAGATTTGTCATTAGATTTTACATAGTGTTGGGGAAACCCCCCCCCCCTTGCAGATGCCCATGTATTTTAAAAGGATGTGATTAATGTAACTATCAACTGAGCGTCAAGTAGTCACATTCTTTATATGTTCATATGTTTATTTGCTTTTATATTAAAGGGGCAGATAACACTGCGATTTTTATATAAAATGTTTAGTGATGCATAATAATACAATTTGAAAAATACTATCATTGTTAATTTTGGCCTTTTTTGTAGTTTAGATTTAAAATTTGAGTGTTTTCTAATTCTTAGAACTCAAAATGCATAACATGCGTGCCCTGTTACATATTGTTCCCTAATTTGATTCAATAGCTAGCAAATGCAATTCATGTAAGTTGATACAAACTAAAACGACAGTAGCTAGCCTTGTCTTTTGTAAAAGCAATCCCAGATTGGCTTCATCAAATAAGGCAAATGGTAGGTGGCTATTGAAAAACAATTGCAGCAAACAGGATGTTATTTCTTAATGTTTGCAGCAATTGATTTTAATCGCCAAACTCTATCCACTAAAATATCTTGTAATTACATGGACATTAGTGCCTTTTAAATACGTTATGTCTGGATCAAAGTGTCTTGTTGAGTAAATAGTATATATTTTTTGGCCCGGTTAACTAGTGAGGTTTTCAGAAATGGCAGGGTTTTTGTCGTCTTTGTTTACATACTTTGCCATTTTATAAAATAATCTTAGTTCTGTGTCATGTCAACAAACATTTTGTAACCAAGGAGATATGAAACAGCTCATCTGAACTAGCAACACAATGTCATTATGTGAATTGTCAGGAACTGCTTCAGCTGCTACCATCTTCTCAAACTATAGGTCACAAGCTGTGCATGACTTTAGTTAAGAGGTCGGAAACATTATCTCCCTGTTAGACTTTTTTTCCCACCAATAAAAGCTGCTTAAAATATTGATATATTAGGACTGTTTTGTACTGTGCACAGTTTAAATACCAGAGACACTAAGCATCATAACTTCACAAATATTTATCAGCAGATGCAAGCTGTATATTCTGTACAAACAGACATATCTTCATTTACTATTAGATTAACCCCTTAATGACCACAATGTACCCTGTATGTCACTGGTCGTTAAGGTTTTTTTCAGGACATAATAGCACAAGTCTAGCAAGAACACGTTATTAATTCCCTCCCTCCCTCCAGCAGGCTAGGTGGAATAAAGCAGTCTCAACGCTGGTGGCAAGACCGCGCTATAAAACAATAAAGTCCCAAAAATAGGCCAGCGACATACAGGGTACGTCGCTGGTCCTTAAGGGGTTAATGACAGAATTCATTATATATTATATTTTTATAATTTGACCTTTTCTTAGTTTTAACAGTCTGTTAAAGGGATAGTAAACACCAAAAATGTTATTGTTTAAAAAGATAGATAATCTATTTACCATTCCTCAGTTTTGCACAACCAACACTGTTATAGAAATATACTTTTTACCTCTGAAATTACCTTGTATCTAAGCTTCTGCTGACTTGTATTTCAGGAAATTAGTGCTGACCCTTTAATAACTTCACGTGCATGAGCACAATGTTATCTATATGAAACACATGGACTAACACCCTCTAGCTGTGAAAAACTGTCCAATGCATTCAGATAAAAGAAGCCTTCAAGGGCTTAGAAAAGAGAATAAGAGCCTACCTAGGTTTAGCTTTCAACTAAGAATAACAAGAGAACAAATCAAATTTGATGATACAAGTAAATTAGAAAGTTGTTTAAAATTATATACCCTATCTGAATCATGAAAGTTTATTTTAACCTTTACCATCCCTTTAACTTAGGGAAAAAGCAAGGTATTAAAGGGTTGTTTTAAT
Source organism: Bombina bombina (assembly GCF_027579735.1). Taxonomy (NCBI): domain Eukaryota; kingdom Metazoa; phylum Chordata; class Amphibia; order Anura; family Bombinatoridae; genus Bombina; species Bombina bombina. The sequence continues at coordinate 190,080,478 of NC_069504.1, read as the reverse complement.
GTATGTAAAATAAGTATACATTCTAAATAATTGTGTAACTTCTGAGTGTCAACAGGGTAAAAGTAATCAACCATTCAAAAACTTGGTGAAAACTCTGGCTCCCTTATAAAATAAGATTAACAGTAAACATTAACACTTTATTACTTTATTACATATTTAAATGTCTCTATTTTGCTAACAACATCTTGATAAGATACAGAATAAAAGACCTAAATAAGGTCTAGATTACATGTATAAAAACTGTATATGTATATAAACAATATAAACTGTTAACATTGCCGGGTCACAATCCATAATACTTGCATTCAGATTTCAACTCTATAATTAATATACATTGGTATAATGAGCACTATACTCTTCATGTCAAACAGAGCAGGTGCATATTTTCCTTCATTTTACCAACTGAGGTAGCTCAGTTGGTAAAATGCCCTGACTACAAATCCCTGTTCAAAGATCCACAGGTTCATATCACGGCAGGGCCAAATCAGCCCTTCATCCTTACGAGGTCAATAAAATTAGTACCATTAAAGGGCCACTAAACCCAAAATCTTTCTTTCATGATTCAGATAGAACATACAAATTTAAACAACATTACAATTTACTTCTATTATTTATTTTGCTTCATTTTTTAGATATCCTTATTTGAAGAAAAAGCAATGCACATGGGTGAGCCAATCACATGAGGCTTCTATGTGCAGCAACCAATCAGCAGCTACTGAGCATATCTAGATATGCTTTTCAGCAAAGAATATCAAGAGAATAAAACAAATTAGATAATAGAAGTAAATTAGAAAGATGTTTAAAAATGCATTCTCTTTCTAAATCATGAAAGAAAAAATGTGGGTTTCATGTCCCTTTAAATTGGTTAATAATAACAGCTATTACTATTCAGCTGCCGATTTGGTTAATTCCGAGAGCAAGCGCTGAAAAAGCGATTTGAGTTCCACTTGGAGAAAGGCACTATATAAATCCTAGTTATTATTATTACTAACATTCATGTCAGATAATGAGGAAGTGCAAAAAATCCACTTGTGTTAAAAATGCTTTGGTTAAATATTTGTTATACCTGATTATAAATGAACTATTGATCACAACTTGTAACATGGGCCAAAAAAGTTGAATTTAATGTTTACTTTAAAAGTGTCCAATATTTATTGTGATACTATTTGATTTCAGCAAACAAAAGGTTAAAGCTATGCATCCAAATAGAAACTTTATGATTAAAAAGTATTTTTAAACATAAATTGGTTGACTGTTGTTATTTTTTTATTGAGGTTTCTGATGAAAACAATACAGGCAATTGTCATCAAAATTTTCATACATTGGAGAAGAACATAGCATAAGAGAAAAGCAAGTAGATGCTGCTAATCTATAACTCAAAGGGCTGAAACTACTTCAAGATTGGTACCTGTCATACTCATATTAGAAACAGATCAGAACCTCAGATTTTCAAATGATTAAATATGATATACTCTCCTGAAATTAATAAAGTTATACTGTAAATTATTCCCCAACATAAAACTAATGGCCTTTTTTTGGAACACTTTATATGCAAACATCTTATGGATGGGGAATTGGGGGGGGGGGGGGGTCGGAAGAAACATATAGTGCCACTTTTGGACCCATAATAAGCTCTTTATGGTCAAAATATATATTATGACAAGCATATCAAACACGATAGAGACTATTGTCATTATAATATATTAGGCGATAAGCCTGCCCAGAGGGCCGTCTATTTAAAATGACTGGAAAACCCCCCCAGAAATGATCAAAAATAAAAAAATTAAACCTAATCTAATACCCCTATAAAAATAACTCTCCCCCAAAATAAAAACACCCCCTAATTTAACAATAAACTACCAATAGCCCTTAAAAATGCCTTTTGTAGGGCATTGCCCTAAGTTAAACAGCTCTTTTACCTTAGAAAATTACAAAGTACTCCCTAAAGGAACCCCCCACACAACCATGAAAACTAAAAAAACCTGAGTCTAAAAAACTTAAGCTACCCATTGCCCCTAAAGGGGCATTTGTATGGGCATTCAGCTCTTTTGCTACCCATTAAAAAAAATAAAAAATCCCTAATCTAAACCCCTCCAAAAAAAAACTAACTCTAACCATGAAAAAGGTACTCACAGTTCCTGAAGTCCGGCGGTTAAGGTCTTTTTCCAGATGGCAATATCTTCATCCGGAGTGAATGCAGCACAGAGCAGAGTTCACTGCGGTGCTGGACCGGTGATCACGGAGCAGGACCGGCGGTTGCGGAGCAGGACCGGCATGGAGGATCCTCTTCATGCGGTCGCTGCCGCATACTGAATATTGAATGCAAGGTACCCCTTTTAGGTACCCTGCATTCCTATTGGCTGAAATTTTGAAATCAGCCAATTGGATTAGAGCTACTGAAATCCTATTGGCTGATCAGGGGGGTTAACTGTTAGGGGGAACTTTGTAATTTTTTTAGATAAAAGAGCTGTTTAACTTAGGGCAATGCCCTACAAAAAGCCCTTTTATGGGGTATTGGTAGTTTAGTGTAAGATTAGGTTTTTTTTTTAATTTTTGGGGGCTTTTTTATAGGGTATTAGTTTAGGCTAAAAAAAATATTTTGGATAATTACATTTATTTTTTTCTGTAATTTTAGATTTTTTTATTTCTTGTAATTTTACAGGTTTTTTTGTAATGTTAGATTTTTTTAATTTTTGTAATATAAGTATTTTTTTTAAATAGTGTAATTAGGTAGTTGGCATTGTCGAGTTTGGTGGGTTAGGGGTTAATATTGTAATTAGGTAGTTGGCATTGTGGAGGATTTTGCGGTTTAGGGGTTAATAGTGTAATGAGGTAGTTTGTGTTGTGGGGGTTTAGCGGTTTAAGGGTTAGGTTTTTTTTGTTAATACTTCGTGTGGATGGTTAGGTTTTTTTTTCCTAATACCTCGTGTGGGTGGTTAGTTTTTTGTTTTGTTAATATTTTGTGCGGGTGGTTAGTTTTTTTGTTGTTAATACTTTGTGTGGGTGGTTAGGTTTTTTTTGTTAATACTTTGTGTGGGCGGTTAGGTGTTTTTTTTTGTTAATACTTCATGCAGGCATTTTTTTTGGTAATACTTCGTATTCGGTGGTTAGGTTTTTTTGTTAATATTTTGTGCGGGCAATTAGGTTTTTTGGTTAAAGGCTTCATGCGGGCGTTTTTTTTTTAAGTTAATACTTTGTTTTCGCCGGTAAGGTTTTTTGTTAATATTCCGTGCGGGCAGTTAGGTTTTTTGGTTAAATGCTTTGTTTGGCTGCGTTCTTTTGGTTACAAACGCGATTATAATGTAGATACGAAAAGGAAAAGATACTATTAAGTGATCAAAAGAGTTTGGGACTTAATAAGTATGTAGTCTAAAGATTCAACAATGGGGACTGAATGTTGAATCCCCCATGCTATACTGGAACATCCAATGCAGCATGTTACAGATTTACACCTGGCAATACAAACATGAAACCATGAGAGTCTGGGTTGCAGAACCATCTCATTCTCTAAGGTGGGGATTGGAGTATATTTGAAAACATGAGGCCCAACTCCCATTGCTTGTAATATCTTTTTGGCTTGAAAGTCTCTAGCTGTGTGCCATAGAGGAGTATCTCTCCAGAAAGTTGAAAATTAGATAGAGACGGACATGAGGGCAATCCACTACTCCCCTCAGCTGCTCAGATTGATACTTCAAGTCATAATAAAACAACTTGGACATTAAAGGGAAACTTCTCAATCTGGGTAATTGTTTTATTGCCAAGGTTAGCTCCAAAAACTGGGTCCTACATTCTTGCCCAACTCTCAGGCAACTCTACTCCAGCTCAATGGCATTAGCTGTAAAGTGCTCTTGTTCCATCTGCTCTGTCCAAGTGTCTAAGGCCATATCTTCCTCTGCCAGCACCCCGGGAGCTACAATAATATCAAAGTCTTCTCTTTCCACAGTCTCCACTATGTCTTGCTGAGTAGGAGGAGTTTTGTCACAATTCTCTTCTCACACATGGGCCTCTAGTTATCAAGCTGTCAACCTCAAATACACTGGAATTAAGCAGCGTATTTGCGGCGAGGCAGATTTGCCTAAGTTATCAAGCCCTGCTGCCCGGCAAAAGTAGAATATAGTGACGTAAGCTTCGATCCGCCGGACTCAGTACGACACAGATCGATTCTTACATCACTCCAGATGTTCCGAGCGCAAGTTCAGCACAATCTGACTACTTTTGGGAGTTATCAAATGACTACCAGGTACGCTCTGCACTTTTCCGGCCCAGCGTACCAGGTTTTCAATCTGCCGCCCTGGAGGCGGCGGATCCCATAGGAATCAATGGGAGTCTGACCATAGCGAAAGTTCATGTTCGCTGCTGCCCGACATCCCATTGATTCCTATGGGAGATGTCTGCACCTAACACCCTAACATGTACCCCAAGTCTAAACACCCCTAATCTGCCCCCCCCCTACACCGCCGCAACTAAATAAATGTATTACCCCCTAAACCGCTACTCCTGGACCCCGTCGCAACTATAATAAACTGATTAACCCCTAAACCACCACTCCCGGAGCCCACCATCACTCTAATAAACTGATTAACCCCTAAACCGCCACTCCCAGAGCCCACTTCCACTCTAATAAACTGATTAACCCCTAATCCGCCGCTGCCGGACCCCGCCACCACCTACATAATACCTATTAACCCCTATTCTGCCCCCCTATACTGCCGCCACCTATAATAAATGTATTAACCCCTATCCTGCCGATCCCGTACCCCGCCGCAACTAAATAAATTGTTTACCCTAAACCGCCGCTCCCAGACCCCGCAGCCACCAATATTAAACTTATAAACCCCTAATCTGCCCCCCCTACACCGTCGCCACCTATAATAAATTTATTAACCCCTATCCTGCCCCCCTATACCGCAGCCATCTATATTAAACTAATTAACTCCTAAACATAAGTCTAACACTAACCCTAACACCCCACCTAACTTATATATTAGTTTAATAAATCTAAATAAAAATTACTCTTATTAACTAAATTAATCCTATTTAAAACTAAATACTTACCTATAAAATAAACCCTAAAATAGCCACAATATTACTAATAATTATATTGTAGCTATTTTAGGATTTATTTTTATTTTACAGGCAAATTTAAATTTATTTTAACTAGGTACAATAGCTATTAAATAGTTAATAACTATTTAATAGCTACCTAGTTGAAATAAAGACAAATTTACCTGTAAAATAAAAACTAACCTAAGTTTCAATTACACCTAACACTACACTATCATTAACTAAATTATTCCTATTTAAAAATAAATACTTACCTGTAAAATAAACCCTAAGATAGCTACAATGCAATTAATAATTACATTGTAGCTATTTTAGGATTTATATTTATTTTACATGTAACTTTGTATTTATTTTAACTAGGTAGAATAGTTATTAAATAGTTATTAACTATTTAATAACTACCTAGCTAAAAGAAATACAAAATTACCTGTACAATAAATCCTAACCTAAGTTAAAATTAAACCTAACACTACACTATCAATAAATAAAATAAATTAATTAACTACAAATACCTACAATTAAATACAATTAAATAAATTAACTAAGTTACAAAAAATAAAAAAAACTAAGTTACAAAAAATAAAAAAAATATTACAAGATTTTTAATCTAATTACACCTAATCTAAGCCCCCTAATAAAATAACAAAGCCCCCCAAAATAAAAAAATGCCCTACCCTATTCTAAATTACAAAAGTTAACAGCTCTTTTACCTTACCAGCCCTTTTGCGGGGCATGCCCCAAAGAAATCAGCTCTTTTGCATGTTAAAAAAACACAATACCACCCCCAACATTACAACCCATCACCCACATACCCCTACTCTAACCCAAACCCCCCTTAAATAAACCTAACACTACCCCCCTGAAGATCTCCCTACCTTGAGTCGTCTTCACCCAACTGGGCACCGATGGACCAAAAGAGGGGATCCGGAGCGGCAGAAGTCTTCATCCTATCTGGGCAGAAGAGGACATCCGGACCGGCAGACATCTCCATCCAAGCGACATCTTCTATCTTCATCTATCCGACGAGGAGTGGCTCCATCTTCAAGACCTCAGGTGCGGAACATCCTTCTTGACCGACGACTAGACGACGAATGAAGGTTCCTTTAAGTGACGTCATCCAAGATGGCGTCCCTCAAATTCCGATTGGCTGATAGGATTCTATCAGCCAATCGGAATTAAGGTAGGAAAAATCTGATCGGAACAGCCAATAGAATGCGAGCTCAATCTGATTGGCTGATTGGATCAGCCAATCCGATTGAACTTGAATCTGATTGGCTGATTGGATCAGCCAATCAGATTTTTAATTAGATTAAAAATCTTGTCATATTTTTTTATTTTTTGTAACTTAGTTTTTTTATTTTTTGTAACTTAGTTTATTTAATTGTATTTAATTGTAGGTATTTGTAGTTAATTAATTTAATTTATTTATTGATAGTGTAGTGTTTAATTTTAACTTAGGTTAGGATTTATTTTACAGGTCATTTTGTATTTCTTTTAGCTAGGTAGTTATTAAATAGTTAATAACTATTTAATAACTATTCTACCTAGTTAAAATAAATACAAAGTTACATGTAAAATAAATATAAATCCTAAAATAGCTACAATGTAATTATTAATTGCATTGTAGCTATCTTAGGGTTTATTTTACAGGTAAGTATTTATTTTTAAATAGGAATAATTTAGTTAATGATAGTGTAGTGTTAGGTGTAATTGTAACTTAGGTTAGTTTTTATTTTACAGGTAAATTTGTCTTTATTTCAACTAGGTAGCTATTAAATAGTTATTAACTATTTAATAGCTATTGCACCTAGTTAAAATAAATTTAAATTTGCCTGTAAAATAAAAATAAATCCTAAAATAGCTACAATATAATTATTAGTAATATTGTAGCTATATTAGGGTTTATTTTATAGGTAAGTATTTAGTTTTAAATAGGATTAATTTAGTTAATAAGAGTAATTTTTATTTAGATTTATTAAACTAATATTTAAGTTAGGGGGGTGTTAGGGTTAGTGTTAGACTTATGTTTAGGGGTTAATAAGTTTAATATAGGTGGCGGCGGGGTCCGGGAGCGGCGGTTTAGGGGTTAAACAATTTATTTAGTTGCGACTGGGTACGGGATCGGCAGGATAGGGGTTAATATGTATTATGGGGGGAAGGATAGGGGTATGGTAGGTAGGGGGGGCAGGATAGGGGTTAATAGGTATCATGTAGGTAGCGGTGGGGTCTAAGAGCAGCGGTTTAGGGGTTAATAACTTTATTTAGCTGCGGGGGCTCCGGGGGCGCTGTAATACGGGGTAGAACAGTGTAGTTTAGTGCGGGTGCTTAGTGACAGCTTATCAATAAAGCTGGGAAATAGCTTAAGAGCAGCGAGATCGGATGAGTGATAATTATCACAGTCCGCTGCTCATCGCCCCGTACTTGGTGCGTGGCTTTTTGACAGCTTTTTTGAAAACTTTGGCGAGCGTATTCAGGTCCACGGCGGCGATGTGAGGCGAGCTTACGCGGGTGTATTGGGGCCGGCGAAGGCAAGTAAGTAGACACATTGATAACTAGAGGCCATGATCTGGGCTAAAATGAAAGCATGTTTCAATAAGCCACTAATGTTTTGTAAAGTTATCTTTCAATAGTAGACACACAGCATCAACAAACCTTTGCAAACTCACTGCCATTCTGACTCTATACTCAATAAAGTTTGCAGAATCTGAAATGATTCAATTCTCAAATGTTAGTGATAAGAAGAGCAATGTGAGATTATTTTAAGATGAGTAATGTTTACATTTCACATGCAAATACATAAAACTATGAATAAGAACACAAACTAGAATAGAATGGGTCATTCACTTGGTCATTTTTCTCTATGTCAATGTTTCAACATGTCCCCATCTGTTCTTTCAAAATACTACCTCTTATTAACCTGGTCTCACTTTACAAATCATTCCCTACAGAAGCGTAAACAGATTTACATCAATTTACCCTGTCCAACAAATATACTAGTCTACCATTGTCAAAATGTATCTCAGTAGTAAATTAATCATAGCCCTAGACAAAGCTGTTTCTCCTAGCATTGGCATTATATGTACTATTTTTGTGAGCTTGCATTCTTGAGTTAAAAACACCACGTGATTATTTCACGTTAGCTTTATGTTATTCCACAGCATCATTTCTCTCAACCTCATGGAGCAGAACCAATTTCATATGTAATATCATCTCTGTCCTCTAAACTGAAATGTCTGTTTCTACATTTCTTTCTTCTTTCCAAATCCTCCTTGACCCTAACTAGTCTTATAACCAAAGACCCTGTCAGCCACTAAAAGAAAACAAAAAAACCTGACAACTTTACATGTGGACTTGTATTTAAACTCATCAATAACAATTCACATAGCTATTCTAGCTAAGTGGAACAGACCACATCACAAAGTAGTAGTATGGTGATAAACCTGTTACTAGCCCACAATTAAATGCAAGACACATAAAATTGTAGTGGCAAACACATTAGCTTGCAAGTAATAGCACTGCATTATAATATTGACAATAATCTAAGCCAGTCACTGTTATGCAGTTAGGGCCACAATTAGATCAATTGGTTGCACAGGAGCAGGTGGTGGCATTGCACAAGCAGTGGCTTGTGCAATGTTAAATGCGGGTAGCAGATGCAAGACCCGGTGGATGAGGTTTATGATAGTGAACATCGTCAACCCGGCAGTTGATAAATGGAGCCCTATGTGTTTAGTTCTAATATCGCAATTGCACTGCTCCAAATGTGTTATATATTATTAATAAATTTGCTACTGTGTGGCCTTAATATTAGAAGTAAACTAATTCCTTACAGTGCAAATTTACGTTGATATATTTCTAATATTGCAATCACACTATACCATTTTACCAAATGTGTTCTATTTTAATAACATGTTTTTTTATAGTGCAATTGCAGCTCTATGGGATATCAATATCACAATATGAATAACACAGTATATACACATGTACAATATACCAAATATACAGTTTTACTATTGTATTGTATTAAAATATGTTTTGTTATTATTTTTTGGAATTAATATTCGGGGAAATTAGTTTTTGTGGAGCATGTAAATGCAATTTTTCCTTTGCTACAGTTGAAAAGATTCACCTGTAGTGTTATACTAACCTATAGCATGCTGGAGAGCCGCACTAATCCCGACTCTTCTTCACAGAGCTCCTGGCAGCGCTAATAGGAGGCTTAGTATGGCGGATCCTGTGGTGCGACTGTTATCCGACAGACATTTGTCCGACTGACATTTGTGTGACGGATAATATTCTGTCAGACAAATGGACAAGTTAGATAGATTAGGATAGATACAGATCGGAAGATAGACAGACAGATATATATATAATGATAGATACAGATTAAAAGATAGACAGACAGATACATAGATAGTTAAAAAGAACGTTGTGGGGGTGAGACCCATGGTTAGGTTCCCAGAGGTGGTTACAGCACTCAAGGCTCTAATTAGAACAGAGCCCTCTGGAGCATATCTGACATCAGCCGACCTCGGAACACATTCTCTCGGACATATGTCTGATGGACAAATGTGCTTCGGCATTCTGTCCATCTGCATTTTGTCCGTCTGCATTTTGTCAGAGCACCGGCAGATCCCAGGGCCTGCACTAAAGGATCATATCCTTTAACGCAGACTCTGGGACCCACCACGCTGATCTGTGCAGAAGTGTAGGGATTAGCGCGGCTCTCCAGCATGCTAGAGGTTATTATTGAATATTAAGGAAACAATTTTCATCAGTATTTCTTTGTTTTCTTTAAATTTAGTTGGTGCATTCCTTCAGAATTTTTTTTTGTGAAAACTCATCAATTTCCATGTTTTTGTTACAAATTTACATTCATAATGAATGCAGAAGCCTATTATACACATATTCACCCTTGACCGCTTCCCATTATCTTATTCCTGTACATCTTCCTCAATATCTCAAACTTTTTTCCTTATTAAACCTTTGTTCTCTGTTTATTAAGCATTAATTCACCCTCTATTAATTTATTTCTATAGCATTTTAAGGTTCCTTTGAATAAACAATAGCAGATGATAATCGCTAATACCAGTTTACAAAAGTGTTAAATGAAAATGTAGTTCTTCAGATTGCTCACAAGCCAAAATCCTAGCTGATAACTTATAATATGAGTGAAAATGAGCACGCTATCGCAACTTTGTGCTGGTATAGGTGTATGATAACGGTACTGTGCACAATAAAAATACCTTGGCTTTTGCTTTAAATTTGATCCACAAAAAGGAGCAACATACATTTTTGCATACAGGAGGGAGTGTTGAATATGAGAGGAGAGTTTGAGATTAGGAAATATTTACAGGATTGGTTTTGATGGGTTGTTGTTTGTGATAGGAGATTATGTTGGGGGTTAGATTGTTTAGTGTTATGGGTTACATAAAATGGGATCTATTGGGGGTTAATAGGGTATTTCAGTTGTTGGCCAGTTATGGTTTAGGTTAATAGCCAAAGCAGCTTTTATTGAGTTGGCTAGTTAAAGGGACATTAAACACTTTGAGGTTGTGATATAAAATGATAAATTGTTTATGTAATAAAAACTATGCAATATACTTTAATTATTTATTTTGTCCCCTTTTCCTGTAATTCCATTCTTACATTTTGAGATTTTCAGTTCCTTTTAGAAATCGAAGTGCAGAGCACTGTTCTATTCCACACATCAATTGGCTGCACACTCTAGTGACCTATTTATAACTGTCCCTAATTGGCCACAGCAGAGAAGGTAACCCAAGTTACAACATGGCAGCTTCCATTGTTTTATAGACAATAAAACTTTACACTTATTTTGTCAATATTTAAACAACTAATGAAACTTTAAAAAATGTATTTACGTGTTATTCTCAGACTAATATTTTCTTTGAATAAATCATTCTATCTAGCATTAATTTGGTGTTTAATGTCCCTTTAAGTCAGTGGAGGCTTTTTGTTGGCTAACGACAGTGTTACATCCTAGCGGGCTGATATGACTAACTGCAGATAAAAGTAATTTATCAACCACTGTGCAGCAGTGCTAACTACTTAGCAACAAGATTGCATTATAAAGGATAACTAACTCACATTAACAGTGAGAGTGACCCTATGCAATCAAGTTTGTCTCTACACTCAGGATTCAATATTTTTGTGCAGCTTAATTTCAATTGAAAATTTAGCAACACATTTATAACTAGGTCACTGCAATGGGCACCTTGGATTTAACCTAGCACTGTAAGCCGTATTATTTTGCTGGTTTAAAAAATTTAGTCCCTGGGTTCTGTAAATTGTTGAGGATTTTAGCATTTCTGGGAATCTGATTCATTTTTCCAAGTTCAAGAGATTCTGAATGGCTATGTTTTGGACACTTTCCTTAATGATAATGAATATGGTCAGAACTCATGTAATCTAAACTAATGTCTTACATTTAGTGAATGTATAAGGTTTTTTGTTAACAAATATTTACAAGTGGAGAGTTATATATCGCTTTCATGAAAGGGATTTTAGATTTCCACTTTGTAATATCAGCGCACGCTAATGTGTGCTGGTATTACAAGTTAGCCGCATAGTAACACATAAATATATAAGTATATAACCATATACGTATATATTTACTGGGAACACACAGTTCCCATTGACCTCAATGTAAAAGCACTTTTCAGTGCCGTTTTTTTTCTAACACCCCACTCCCACCAACTTTAACCCCAAAATACTGCCTAGTGCAGTAATTTTATTAATAAATGCTGCCATGTTTATTTTTTTAATAAACTACACTAGACAGTATCTTTGGGGCAGATTTATTAAATTAACCAGAGATCTGATCTCTGGTTAATCTTTTAAGCGCTAATTGCTACCATGAGCTTTCGGTAGCAATAACCAGCCACTTGTAATGAGTGGTTAATTACTGCACTCCTACAAACGGCACATTTGCCCATTTGCGGGAGTACACTAATTTAGAGCTCCACTTGTAATCTAGCCCTTTGTAGTAAATACTGAAACACACATCATTAACTATGGGATAGGTGGGTGAAGGGAGAGTATTGACCAAGTGAGGGTGAAAATATTGGAAAATATGCTTTTATTTTCAGTTAAATCAGGAAACTTTATTGTAGCATGTTAAAAGGTTTTAGAACAACACAGCAACATTGACACATGCAGGCCCATTTATCAAGCTCCGTACGGAGCTTGAAGGGCCGTGTTTCTGGCGAGTTAAATGTTAAATGCGGAAAGCGTATTGCTCTCCGCATTTAGCGAGGTCTTGCGGACCTGATCCGCAGTGTCGGATCAGGTCCGCAAGCCCTTTGATAAATTGGGGCCAGAGTCATCACGTTTGATGTGGATAATAGTGATAAAGAATTTATAGACTCAGTGAATAACGTGCTTTTAGATTGCTCTCTGAGACTTATGATGTTATTATTGATTTATAAAAACAAACAGTTGGAGTCTTTAAGAAATGAAATTAATGAATTACAAGTTAAATTGAACAGACGATCTAATAATCCTGACATTGCTAAATTTGATAAGGTATTGAGAGATCTGATTGCTAAGGGTAGGTCAGAAATAATGGAGAGAAAACACACTAAATTCATAAGAGACAAATTTGATTATGCAAATAACTGTGTATACATTTGGAATAGGAAATCTAGGGGGAACTCTAGGCAAAATCAACCAAGATTTGGGAGAAGGAGACGGGCTAATAATAGAAACAACCAAAATAAAAATAAAAACAAACAGAATTCACCCAAAAGTGTCACTTTTTCAGGTAGCGACACTGATTATTCTAGTGATGGTGATAAACAAATTGAAGCTATGCAAGATAGACAACAAACTGTATATCATAATGTTGAACCTTTAGCCGCTATTGCAGCAGGTTCACATCTTTCATATGACTCACATTCTAACCAGGATATGTACACCACTAGACCTAAACAGTCCGCATATGTTTATACCCCACATCAGGGGTGTCCAAACTTTGCTCTCCAGAGGTTTTGGAACTACATTTCCCATGATGCTCAGCCAGCATTTTATCTAGCTGAGCATCATGGGAAATGTAGTTCCAAAACCTCTGGAGAGCAAAGTTTGGACACCCCTGCCCCACATACTGTCCCTAGACCAGATAATACTACACTTGAACAGGTTTTTCCACAGGCACAGGGAGGTATAGCGAGGGGGAGGCCATATTCCCAGTCAGAACCTAGCTATGACCAGCAATCAGGAACGATACCAGCTGAGAGAACCAAGACCACAAACAAAATACAAATAGTGGGTAATGGGGTCAATCTGTTATCCTTCACACTTAGTAATGCACAATACAGAGTATTAAATTTGGGTTTGAACTTTGCACCTACCAATGATTTTGACTTGTTGCAAACGATTATTGATATCAACAGACTAGTTAGGAACATAACTCTGAGAAAAAATTTCTCAGATAATGTCACCACTACCTCTAATGATTTAGCTCCTGTAATTAATAGTAATCCTAGTATGAGTAATAAACCTAATTTTTCAGAAAGCTGTGATATTGTTTTACTACAACAATTACAGCTGAATACCATATCTGAACAAGATACTAGGAGCAGAGGTCCTACTTTCAAGAAAAAAATCACTATTCTACCCCATACAGAGCAGGGGGAACATTGTTGAAACGTTCCATAGTAGGGTTGAAAAAGATCTGATAGAACTCAAATCCAAACGGTCCACTTGCAGGCCTAATCTGTCCTTGTCTGAAAAAGAAGCAGTTACTTCCTTAAAAAATAATGAAGAGTTGGTTATTAGGAAGTCAGATAAGGGCGGAATGGTTGTAGCGATGGATCGCACACACTATGTGACTGAGGGTCTTAGACAATTGCAAAATGAAAATTACTATTTAGTTCTGAGTAGGGACCCCACTATTGAGTACAAAATGAATTGAAACATCTTTTGGACGAAGGTTTGGAACAGGGGTGCATTGACACTAATACAGCGGAATTCCTTTTTGTGGATAATCCCAAGACCCCCTTGTTCCATCACTTTCCAAAAACACACAAATCACTCATTGATGTAAAGGGTCGCCCTATCGTTAGTGGTGTGGATTCCCTCCTGGGAAACCTCTCTCAATGGCTTGATAATATACTCCAGCCTATTGTTATGTCACTCCTTTCGTATGTTCAAGATACTAAACACATTCTTAATATACTTGAACATATTGAATGGACCGATTCTAGTGTTTGGATGACAATTGACGTTGTCTCCTTGTATTCGAGCATCCCACACTCTAAAGGAGTGGAGGCTGTGACTTTTTTTCTTGACAATTTTACTGACTATGACCGTTGCCTTAAGAATTATATTCTTAAAGTGCTCACATTTTTATTAACACATAATTTTTTCAAGTTTGAGGACTCTTATTATCTCCAAAGATGTGGTACCGCTAAGTTCGCCCCCTCCTATGCAAATTTATTCTTAGGATGGTGGGAGTTTTACCACATCTTTGGAGATAATAATCCTTATAGATCACATAAATCCCTATTTCAGAGGTATATAGATGATCTTATCTTTATCTGGACAGGAAGTGAGGAGAACATTACCTCCTTTCTGGAGTATATGCATTGTAATGATCTCAACTTGAAATTTACTTGTGAGCACAGTTCACATACCATTAACTATCTTGATGTTACTCTGCAGGGCAATCTCCATGGTAAGATTGAGTCTACTGTTTTTAGGAAGCCTATATCAGGTAACTCATTACTCCAAGGCACAAGTTGCCATCCCAAACATGCCCCTTATGCCATCGCTAAAGGGGAGTTTACCAGGCTCAGGAGAAACTGTACAAGTTCCCAAAAATTTAAACAGGAGTCGGCTGATTTGGAAAAAAGGCTCCTAGGTAGAAAGTACCCTAAGGCTGTAGTCAATAGGGCAAGATCAGCAGTGAGTGCTATTGAAAGAAAAGATCTTCTAGACTTGAGAACCACTAAGAAAGATAACTTCAAAGGAGTCACTTTCGTAACCAGTCATAGTGTACAATATCAAGACATATGTAATATTGTTCGGAAACATTTCTCTCTTCTTTCAGCAGATGACAGATTAGTGAACACAGTTAAGAATGGCCTTAGATGCTCCTATAGGAGAAGCCCAACATTGGGTAATATCTTGGCCCCTACACTACTCAAAACTAAGAAAGAAAGTCAAGCATCTTGGTTAAGGCATACTTTCATGTTCAAATGTGGTCGGCGCAAGTGCAAACCTTGTGATTATGTCAAAGTGACAAGAAATTTCTCTAGCAGGGTCACTAACAAAGTGTATAATATTGGCGCCTGTATGAACTGTACCACGGAATATGCCATTTACCTTATCGAATGCTCACTTCAGTATGTGGGGCTCACCTCAAGAGACCTGAATACACGCATGCGTGAGTATATGTCATTTTTCAAACTCAATAGGGCAAGCACTCCGATAGTACAACATTTTGGCACTTTTCATAATAATGATTTACAATACTTTTCGTGGTGTGCCATAGAGAAGATAACCAGACCTACCAGAGGTGGTGACATGGACACAATTTTGGCAAGGAGGGAAGCATATTGGATATTTACCCTTGATAGCAGACTACCAAAAGGTCTTAATTCTAGATTTGATATTATCAATCATTGGGAGTAAATATCGCCCCCTTGCCAACATGTGTCATAGGTGATATTGGAAGAGTGCAATCATTCATCTGGTAATCTGATGCTATGTTGTAAACAATGAGGTGTAGTTACATCGTACCAGTAATAAATAGATGAATTATCTAAATATTGATTGTTATATTAGTTTGCCTACTATATTATATTTATATTTAGATATGTGCATATGTGCTCTTTGACTATTTTTTGTATATATTTTTCTATGTACTCTCACTATGTATTTGTGTCATTATTTGTCTCTAGAGAGCTAACCTTTTCTTCCTCCTTTTGAGATTGTGTATGTGCTTCTCACACAATATCATATCATGTATTACTGTAAATAGATCTGATGTTAGGATCGCCAGTCCTCTGCCTAGATTAATTTGAAATTAATTTGAGATATAATTTAGTCTCTGATATTGCTATGAGGCTTATTTTGCAGTACCCCCTGATTATCCATATAAAGTACATTTTCCACTATCCCTACTATATAATATTAGCATTCTTCTTTTGGCTATTCTAAGAATGCAATTTAGGGTAGCGATTGTCATCTTAGAAAATTGCAAGTCTCCCTCCCTTATTAATATAGCGCTCTACTATTTTGCATTGCAATGTGGTATACAGGTGCTTTGGATATTTGATCATTATGAATGTGTTTATATTCTGCTCGTTCATCTTGCATTTACATTTTGACAATTTGTTAACTGTTATATATATCATATGAGTGTTGGTAATTAAGATAACAAAAGTTATATTTACCTGTATTGATATAGTAGGTGCGATTGTATTGGTCAGAGTCTATGGGGTGTTGTCCTTGTTTTAACCAATTGTATTAGCCCATGGGGTTTTTAAAACAGGTGTGTGGGTCAGCACATCAGGCTGTGACTACGGAATTCTTTCCGAAACGCGTATGCCTGTGTGCTGCGCCCACGTCTGACTCTGTGTCAATGTTGCTGTGTTGTTCTAAAACCTTTTAACATGCTACAATAAAGTTTCCTGATTTTACTTATAAGATGGATGTCGGTACCCTCTTTTCTTTGAATTGATCTACTCCAGTTCCTTCCGACCCATTAGCTGATGCTGTATTCTGGAGCGGTTCCAAGTTCTTGGTTTCCCCGGAGAAGAACGCCTGCTATTGGAGGATTATCGGTGACACAATAGTTCACACCCACACACGAGCCGGTGAGTGTACGGAGCATAGCAGAGGCCCTGTGAGCCGCTCAATAGAAGCAAGGATCTTCGGGAGCGGCACAGAGGCGGCTACATATCAGGTAGCTATGAGGCCAAGTTTCAAACTGGACAAGGTTATCGTGCGGTGAGTGACTTCGCTATACTTCTCTTCTGTAAGTGATCTACGAAATTGTTCACAAATCCGGAGAGACTGTCTTGGGTCTTTTATTCTAGAGCCTGGTTTGGCTCAGCCGTGCTGTTTGGGTTTTCCTTGTTTGCATTTGTTTATTTTCAGTTAAGCACAAAATATGTTGCCCAGTAGAAGTAAGGTGAGAAGCCTGAAAGCAAGTCCATTTGAAGGTACATCATCTAAAAAATTTAGGTCAGAAGTAATTTCTATAAAGAAAACCCTAGGCTAGATTGCTAAAGGTCCCTTTGATGCTCATAGAGCTGCTGTGAAAATAGAAGTATTAGCAAAGTCTTCCAAATACAGGAGGTTGTACTCTTACTGAAATCACAAAAAATCACCCTGATTTACATGCATTTGTTAATTTAAAGCAGGAAATCCAGATGTTTAGTCATTTTTGGCTGACTAATGTATGATGGCATGATGTATTCAAGCAGTAGAGATTTGCTGGAATATGAATAATATTTTTAGTGACCCAAATATTTCAGCCTTGTTTGCAATACCCCCTCTCTTTAACCAAATATTTCACATGTGCCTGTTTCTGATGATCAGGATAAAATGATTTTGTTTAAGCAAATAAAGCAATTAAAGCAATTTTAGGGACAGATCAAAAAATGATGATTTAAAGAGCAGTTTTGAGATGTTAGGAAAACGTGTTTTAAATAAGTTCCATTATTAATTAGAAAATGAATGCTTTAAATAATTGAGATTAATTGCAGCAGCTAATAAGTGGCGCATACATATTACAGCTTTTAAATCAAACGCTGAAAGAAATTAGATTTTAAAAGCAAGGTGAAAATGTTAGTTCCTTTGCACAAACATATAATTTTTGATCAGTGTGCATTTCTAATTTTGCACAGTGCAAATAATTTTAAAACAGATTTCTAAAAACAGGGCTGAAAATTAATTAAAACAAATGCATAGTCCTTTATATAATTCAGTATTCTAAAATCAAAAGCATATGATATAAAAATATTTGATCTGATTGCGTTTCTCATAGATCAATCGCCAGTATATATTTAGGGCAAGATTTTAAGTGGCATGCTAACATTTGGACTTAAGTTATATTAGAATACTGTGGGCACCTTAATTTGCTTGACCTTTAAAGTCGTCAATCCCCGGCCCAACATAATAGTTCTTTATAAAAATACAATACTTATATAAATAAGACTTGACACAAAACTTTGGTATAAAATTGTCCGCAGCCATTTTATTAATAACAATAAGTTAAATATTAAATATTAAATATTAAATATAATAAAACATTTTAAACATTTTAAACAGAACATACCTGATGTTCTTAATTAACATTAAACCTTAAAACATATTGCCAATTCCCCACAGCGGTGCTAGTTCCCAAACCCACAAAAAACAACATGGCCGTCATTCAAAAAACTGGACTCAACTATATCCACGTTGAGTCCGTACCAAGCACACCTCCACTTTAATAGGGAACCCCTTGTCCCTATAATAAACCAGTTGCCCGCTCACCCCATGGAGAGGCAACTACTTAAAATCCTCCAAATCACTTGGCCATATTGCTTAAAATATTTGTCTGGGAACTAGCACCCCCGCCACCGACTGGTCTGCTCACGCAGCCCAGTCCCGCCAAACCCAAAATTTTTCACAGAGCTTCCTTCATGTCAAACAAAAATAGCTGCAGCCCGAATTGATTAAAATGAACCCCATCTTTTAGATAATATTCCTCAGCCCCTTCAACTTCAAAATCAGGGTGAAAAACAACACCCTCCCCAACCTTCTTACAAAGGAACTAATTATTTTATTAATTTTTTTACGGCTCCTTTCAAGCTTTTCATAATCCCAGGCTGATCTCCACACTAGTCGTGGAGTGATCTGTGACCAAATTATCTTTATCTCAGGATAAAGATCTTTAATATTGCCTAAATCTCTTTTTATCCTTCTGACCAGTTCCTTTTGAGGAATAATACCCAAGTCATTCCCCCCAAATGCAACACTAAAACATCAGGATGATGGAAAACCTTACTGTACTCAACAAATACTGGAAACAAAAGCTCCCAACACATGCCCCTAATCCCAAACCATTTGAATTCCCATTGACCAACTGGACACCCAAGCTGCAGGCCGCCCATTTTCTTACTGGCCTCAGCATTGGCCCAATAAATAAAAGAATGACCCATCACCCATACGATCCTCACACCTGAAAATACAAGAAAATAAAAAAAAAACATTCAGGATGCTATTTGCTCAGGCATTCCCACAACATTCTCCCACTTTTTTTTAATTTTTTTTTATATTATTTTTTAAACTCTCAAATCAGGCCTAACATAAGATTTATAACGATTTGAACCCCATCTACCAATCTTTTTTACTATATCTTCCCTCAAACCTAGTATAGAAGCCTCAGTAGCGGCCCCTATACGAAATGAATGGGACCCAAACTCTAATGGATTAAGACCCAATAACCCAATTGATCCCTTCAAAATGGCCCTAAATTGATACTGCGACAAAAAAGAACCATCGGAATGAATCAATAACGGGCCATCTTGCGAAGGTCGTATAGACCCATAATGTATCAATACCTGACAAGGACATACTACTGACCCACAAGGGAAAAGAACTATATTCTTGCCTTTTTTTATAAATGTCAGTTTTACTACTCCTCAATAAAATTTCCACCCTATTTTTGTCCCATATCCATTTTCTTTCTGTAAACCCCCAGAAACCCTTCTGCTAGGGCTTACTAATTCAGATATCCTGAAGGCCCCAAAAAAGGCCAAAACAAAGGCCGTTTGAAACAATGTTATTGCAAATGCTGATGAACAAATATAAGACAGTACTACCCAAAACTTTTCCAACAATGTAAATGTAATAGGCCTTCTCTTATCTATATTCTTCGCCTTCTTTTTCAAACCCTTAAGGACCTGACGTACCCAAAAAACTTTTGTAATATCACACATACCCAATAAACAGAATCTAAAAGCTAATGCCGCCAATCTTTTATCCATATTAGATGCTGACAAACTCCAAATTCCCCAATGCCACATCCATTCCAATAAGCAACCTGTGACATCATCATATCCTTTCTTAAGTTCAGCCTGACCTAACCACGTTTCCCATTCTCTCCAGACTGATACATAAGCAGACCAAGTACCTGGAGCCAAAGAGTTCTTAACTAACTCAGCCAGTCCTCCTCCCCAAGCCTCCATAATTGATTCGGGAAATTCGCTCCTACTGCATCGGCCTGAGGCGCTAGCTCCCGAAAACGGCTCCACTGTGAACGAGATAAAGCATCTGCTATCAAATTACTCTTACCAGGGATATGCTTAGCCCTGACAAAAACATTCATACTCAAGCATTTTAAAACCAGCACTCTCAGTAAACGCAAAACTGGCAATGAGGAAGCAGATAACGAATTGATAGCAGAAACAACACCCATATTATCCATGTGGAATAATATAGATTTATTAACCAAGTAACCCTCCCAAACAAATAAAGCTACCAATATCGGAAATAGTTCAAGAAATACCAGGTTTCGAGTTAAACCAAGTCCTACCCAATCCTGAGGCCACACATCCGCACACCAATGACCCTGAAAATATGCCCCAAAACCAACACCACCAGCTGCATCAGTTACCAAATCCAACTCAACATTTGAAACTCGAGCTTCCATGAAGATCGCAGCTCCATTAAAAATTTTAAGGAACTCTAACCAAACCCTCAAATCATCTTTGTGTCCTTTTTTAACCCTTGCTTACACCAGATGTGGCCAATGACATTCTCCTGGAAAACACTCTCCCAATGGGAATGAATCTGCAAGCAAAATTCAATTTCCCCAACAGTGATTGCATTTCCCGCAAAGCCACCTTACGAACACCAATAAAACGCTGAATCATTTCCAACAAATCCACAATCTTTTCCCTCGGCAACCTACATTCCATCTTAACCGAATCAATTGTGATCCCCAGAAAATTGAGGGCCGTCACTGGACCTTCAGATTTTTCCATTGCAATGGGAACCCCAAATTCAGATGCCATTAAATAAAAACAATCCCTCAACTTCAAACAAACATCCGACTCAGGAGGACTCACAAACAGAAAGTCATCGAGATAATGTACAATAGAAGAAAATCCTGACTTAACCTTAACTACCCATTCCAAAAAGGAACTGAAACACTCAAACAATGAACAGGAAATAGAACACCCCATCGGAAGACAAAGGTCCACATAAAAAACTCCATCAAAACAGCAACCCAAAAGGTAATGGGAAGAAGGATGAACCAGACGCAACCGAAAAGCTGCTTCTATATCAACCTTAGCCAGCCAAGCAAACTGACCCGCTTCCCTAACCATCTTAACCGCCAGATCAAAAGATGCATAAGACACTGACGATAATTCCTCCGGAATGCCATCATTCACAGACCCACCCTTTGGAAAAGACAAGTGGTGAATAAAACGGAATTTACCCGGATCCTTCTTAGGAACCACACCCAAAGGTGAAATACGCAAATTGGGGATTGGGGGAACTTTAAAAGGCCCCGCCATTCGACCCAACAAAACCTCCTTCTCAAGTTTACTCTTGACAACATCTGGCCATTCCCTGACTGACTTCAGATTGCCTCTATAATAAACAACTCCTCCAGAAGATGGAATTTTAAAACCATATTAAAAACAATGAAACAATAACAAAGCTTTCTCCCTAAAACCCTTTTGTTTAGCGTAAAGTACGAGCCACAACTCCATCCCGCTTAACCTCACTGGAGTTACTCCCTTTTTCAGACAACTCTTGGGTTCCACCCAATTTGTTCTTCTTGAAACACTTGGAAAATGGGTGAGCACCCCCGCACCCTGAACACTCATGTCTGAACTTACAAGCAGATCCCCATTTGCAACTCTTCTCATTGAAAGCAAAGCAGAAACCTTTTTTAACTGTTGCCGACAACCCACTCTGGAGCGATCGCCGGCTCCTCCATGGAAAGGCTGTGAAGACCTTAACGGGGTCATTATCTTGAGCCAAAGACCCATATCCCGATCATCCCATTTCATCTCAGGCTTAACCGATAAACGTTGCCTAAATCGCTCATCATAAACCCACCAAGCCATACCCCCATATGTTCTCTGAGCAGCAGCAACTTCATCTAAATAACAAAAAAGAGCCGCTCCCTGTTCAGGAAACTTACCAGCAAACACACTGACATAAATAACAAAAGCTTGAAACCAATTGGTAAAGGTTTTAGGTAGCTTTCTGTACCGTTTTTTCCTCTCCTCTTCCTCCTTTTTTGACGCATCTTTCTTTGAATCCTCAGGTATTTCAAAAGATTGGTCAAGCGGTAAAAGATAAAATAATTCAATAAATTCTCTCTTCCAGATTGAATTGCTGACCCTTCACCTTTAGTGACCTCAACAGAACTCCCAACTGACACATTTGACAATGTAGATCCAGGAGGAACCCAAGAATTGGTAACTCCTCCTGGAACTTTAGCACCTTCTAACTTAGCTAACAACTCCCTTAAACCCGCTACCACAGTTACTGATAAAGGATCAACATTCACCCCAACTTTATCAACCCCAACATTCAATTCCACAGCACCAGTTCCCCCATTACCTGTTCCAAGATCCTGAACCACAGGGGACTGATCCACTTGAGATGCAGCCGTGACCTTCTCCCTACTTTGGAACCCAGAAGCCCTAGGTTCCGTAATAGACATCTCTTGTTGACTTCTTTCAGCCTGTAAAACAGAAACATGTGACAAACCCCCACGATGGCACCCAAACACCAATACCCCTACTAGCCGTAAACATACCCAACCCGCTATCAACCAAAACCCCTCTACCCTTCTTAGGAGCTGTAACCCCCAGACACTTCCACCCTTGAGTCCCCATACCTCTTGCGCTGTCTACCTCTACATTGTATTCTCCCATTCCCAGACCTGTTTGGACGTTGAACAGAATTAACTGAACTATTAAATGTATTGCTATGACCCCTTCTCAAATCCCCTTGATGGACAAAATTAAAATTGTTGGCCGTTCTCACCCCTGCTTCGTCTCCCCTCGAATTAGAACGTCCCACCATCGGAACGCCGTCCTCTATATCAAGCCTGATATCATCCGTCCAGGATTCCTGTAGGCCATAAGCTTCCCCACTCAGGCCGTCATTTCCCACCACCAGAAAACCAGGAGGATTCACAGGCCATAACCCAATCTAATTCCCTTCTGAAAAATAAACATTATTAGAAACAGGCAAATCTTCAACCACATTGACATTCCCGCCCCTCAAATTTCTTATCTCACCCCTTAAAATTAAATCTCTCGATGCCCTAACTGCTGGCCTAAACTGGCAAAGAGAACCAACCATACGAGGAGAAGAAGGTATAAAATCCTCCTCAGAGGAATCTAAATATAAGGTTAAATCCTCATCGCCAGTACAGGCTTCCGCATCAGGCTGATTCTCACTTACTTCAACCCCCTTAACTTTTTCAGCTAACACTTGAAAAGACTGCTCCTCAAAACTGCCACTAGGCCTCAAAACCTGGGCCGTCCTCGAAACTTTATGTACCTGCGCCTCTACCACCTGAGGTAAAACAGTCGAGCCTGAAACCCCTGCCTCCCTTCTATCCTCGACTCTCTGTCTTTCTAATACACCTACTGACCTAACACTATTTTGCTCATTACCAAAGCCCGCTAAGCTAGGCCTCAATGAGCCGTCACCTTTATTAACTTGTCTCCTTCCTTTACTAGACTCTTTCTGGCCTACAATGGCCGTCTTACCCTTAGGCAAAGAATCACCCTCCTTTTCCGAAATTATCACTTGCTCCGGTCTCCGCTTCAATCTGCCGACTCCCAGAACCGGTACCTGTTCTGTTCTTCATGGTCGACTTTACCCCCGGACTGGGGCTGGACCTCCTGCGGCCACCGACACTTCCTTCGGAATCCGGATCCAGACGGACCGGAGGCCTAGAACGCCTTACCGGTCTAGGAGAAGCAGCCTCTTTATCCCCCCTCTCTCCGGTATCCGGGACCAACAGTAGACGGAGCTTTTCCTCGAGCCAGGTAGGGCCCCTTTTAACCGCTTCTTCTTTAAGCTGCTCTAATAGAGCATCAAACTGTGCCATAGCCATAACGCAAACGAACAAGCACTTTTATCAAACAATTTTTCTAACAAGCTGATGACAGATTCTCCCGCTCTTTTCTTAAGTACGCAGTAGCGCGTGCTAACCCCGCCCATTACACCTTAATACCCAATCAGAACAAACAGGCCTATTCCTCCAACGGTCAAGGCCCCTTCCCGTTACTCCGCACTCCCAGGGGCTCCTTGTGTATTTCAAGTTCAAAGTAAATGCACATCTTATGACTTGGCGTAATGGGTTAGGGCTAAAATAAAAGTTGCATCAAACACACAAAAAATACATTAACATAAACTTATACACTCATATAACCACTATCTGATAAAAATATTTATTAAAATATTAATAAAAAAGTTTCTATAAGGGTTCAAATGTATTTGTTATACAGCCATGTAATTGACTGCATATACCAGGTTTCTTTCAGCACTTCTCAGAGTTCTTCTTTAGATTTAGGTTGTCTTTTATTTCTTTTTCTATCCAGGTGATCCCAACCTGCCTCTATAATATTCAGGTCTGGACTACGTGGAGGCCAGTCCATGACTGTCAGTGTTTTATCAGCAGTTTTTCTTTTCAAATATGATTTCACTGCATTAGTAGTGTGCTTGGCATCGTTATCATGCTGAAAAATAAAATCATTCCAAATCAAGCACTTTCCAGAAGGAATGGCCTGATGAATTAAAACCTGTCTGTACTTTTCTGCATTCATCATCCCATCAATTCATATGATATCACCAACACCACTGGCAGAAATGCAGCCCCAAACCAGGACAGACCCTCCACCATGGTTTCACTGAAGGGCGCAAGCACTCATTCTTCCATCTCTCTCCAACTCTTCTTCTCACATATTGTCAATGATTGGACCCCAAAATTTCAAACTTGGATTTATCACTCCATAACACTCTTTTTCACTGATCTTCATTCCAATCTTTGTGTTCTTTAGCATATATTAGCCTTTTCACCCTGTTCCCCTTCCAAAAAAGTGGCTTCTTGGCTGCTACCCTTCCAGAAAGTACATTCCTGATCAAGCTTCTTCAGACTGAAGATGGGTCAACTTAGCATCCCGATGAAGATGCCAAATGATGAGTCAGGTCCCTGCTGCACTTCTTCTGGTCTCTCAAAGAAGAAACTCTGAGAAACTTCTCATCAGATTTTGAAAGTTTTTTTGACCCTCCAGTCCTTTTTTTGTCCTTGACCTCTCCTGATTCTTCAAATTTCTTTAGAACAGCTTGAATTCCACATCTTGAGTATCCAGTTTGTTTGCTGATTTCAGTTTGAGAGTGACCTTGCTGATGCAAAAGTATGACTTTATGTCTGTCAAATTCTGTGATCTTTGGCATTTTGAATGGAATGATGTGATATAATGTATGTCTTATTAGCAAGCTTTCAATGAATTAAACTCATACCACATGTGTATGTAATGCTCAAGCATATCTTGCACAAACCTGGTGAAATAGACCTTTTTTTTTACAGCAGTTATTTTGACATTAAATACTAAGACAAATACAGGTGTAAGCAATGACATTAATTATGGTTCCATTCCATTTAGGTTTACGAGAGCCAGGTTCCTGCTATTGCTCAAGTGCAAGGGGAGGTCACACTAAATACTTGCCACTTTAATGCTGCAAACAAATATCCTGTAGTTTTTGGTTGTATTCTAATAAATAAATATATATGGTCATTATACCATTGCTAAAACAACAAATCTAATGGTGGCCTAAGACTTTTGTACAGTACAGGTGGCCCTCGTTTTACAACGGTTCAATTTACACCGTTTCAGAATAACAACCTTTTTTTCCAGTCATGTGACTGCTATTGAAAAGCATTGAGAAGCAGTGCATTTATTAAAATAGCCAGTAGGTGGAGCTGTCCGCTTGTGTTGCATCAAAGCCAAGCAAGCCGAAATTAATCAGTTTTCAGACCTGAGCTATCGAGCAGATTTCAAAGGAACAAGATCTTCCTGTCTATAAATCAGTCCAGATTGGTATGCATAGAAAGAACTGTTTGCAGAAAAATGCAAGTGAAGTCTGTGTTGTGTGATTATTTTATTAGGTTTATAATGCTGTTTAGCAAATGTTTTTGTTCATTTAACTTAGTTTAATTATACATTCTGTGTTGTGTGATTATTTTATTAGGTTTATAATGCTGTTTAGCATTTAAAGTCTTCATTTCAAAGCTTTAAAAATAATGTATTAGCTGTTACTTATGACAATTTTGAGAGGGGCCTGGAACCTATCTCCCTCACTTCCCATTGACTTACATTATAAACTGGGTTTCAATTTACAACGGTTTCGATTTACAACCATTCCTTCTGGAACCTAACCCCGATGTAAACTGAGGGCTACCTGTACTCTATATTTTACATTAACATTATATATATATATATATATATATATATATATATATATATATATATATATATATGTATATTTAATAATAAAAAGTAATTTTTTCTATGTGAAGAACATAGGAATGTAAAAAATGTTTTTTCGGGTTTTGCGCTTTATGCCTAACATGGTGTCGGGTTAGCACACATGAAGAATTAGTTCTCTCAAGGTGCATTATTATTTATGTTTATCTGTGCAAACCCACAGCTTACTGCTGTGAAACTGCTGTGACTCGATAAATCTATCAGTCTTTTCAGGCTGATCGGACAGCAAAAAAACAGCCTTGCTTCGGATTTTCATGAACTCTATTTTATCCTTATCATTCGTTATATTGTTTGACTTATATGTAATGTGGTTTGTATGAAATGTGTGGTTTGGTATATTAATTGTTGATTAATTGTTTTTAGCCATCATCAGCTTTTTAAATTATTGTATAAAGTTTACTTGTTGACTGCCAAGCATCGTTTATATGTTTTCTAAAATATATACTTAGTCATTTTTTTCAAGTCATTTATACTATTCATATTGTTCTATCTATAAGGTAGAGGAGAACCTTATTTTTCTTGAAAGTTTGTGTATTTTTGTATTTCTGGCGCTTATCATCATATATTTTTACTATGTGTGCAAACCCGACAGGAGTACACTAATTCTTCATATGCGTTAACCTGATATTAGTTATCTTAAGATGTGTTATGTATTTATTAAATATAAAATATTGAAAATTATTAATAATAAATGTAAATAATTATTATAGATGTACTAAAATATTCTTAAAAATACATAGAAAATATATATACTGTATGTATGTTTTAAAGTATCTATAATTATCATATATCATATTATTATCATATATAAAAGGAAAAAAAGCTTTTAACCTGTGTTTGTTTGATGGTGAGAGTAGTTACTCCCCCTTTTTTGTAGAAGTAACAATGTAAAAGAAAGAAGAAAAGGAGTTTTACTCTTTAAAAGACTAGCACACAGGTTGATGGACAGCCCTGATGAAGCCCTTTTTGCAAAGGATTCTGGGAGAAACGTACGTTGGCTTTTTTTGTATTTGATTGTGAAGTACTCACATGAATGCAGCTTCCACACGGAGTTTTTCACAGAGTTGAAGAAAAAATTTCGCTGCTGTGAAGTGGAGCTACATGCATAACAGGTCTGGCAAGACTACGCTGGAAGCATTTGGAAGATAGAGGTACAGGCTAAGCAGTGTGTTTGTGAAGATAGAGGTACAGGCTAAGTAGTGTGTTTGTGAAGATAGAGGTACAGGCTAAGTAGTGTGTTTGTGAAGATAGAGGTACAGGCTAAGTAGTGTGTTTGTGAAGATAGAGGTACAGGCTAAGCAGTGTGTTTGTGAAGATAGAGGTACAGGCTAAGTAGTGTGTTTGTGAAGATAGAGGTACAGGCTAAGTAGTGTGTTTGTGAAGATAGAGGTACAGGCTAAGTAGTGTGTTTGTGAAGATAGAGGTACAGGCTAAGTAGTGTGTTTGTGAAGATAGAGGTACAGGCTAAGTAGTGTGTTTGTGAAGATAGAGGTACAGGCTAAGTAGTGTGTTTGTGAAGATAGAGGTACAGGCTAAGTAGTGTGTTTGTGAAGATAGAGGTACAGGCTAAGTAGTGTGTTTGTGAAGATAGAGGTACAGGCTAAGTAGTGTGTTTGTTTAAACCCTTGGAGAGAGACCGCAGGTAACAGAACAAAAAATCAAAGGTGTGGCAAAGGAAGGGGCTGGAGGTTTCAGGTAATATGATACCATGTTTTGAGACACATTGTGGTAAATTCCTGTGAAGCCCAGTTGCGGAAGGTAACGGTCCCTATTTTCACAATATATACACCATAAAGCTGAAGAAGCATTGCAATAAGCAACTGGACATACATATGCTTATCTCCTGCTCAGTAACCTGCTTGCCTGTTTTTTCATATTAACTCTTATTATAAGGCTTAAAAAGCATTGCAATAAGGAGCTGGACATTTATATGCTTATTTTCTGCTTATTATCCTGCTTGCCTGCTCACCATCCTAATGCTTTTCCTGACACAAATTCTTGGAGACCTATCTTGACTTCATCAACATAAAGTTACTATTTGACACTACTATATTATTACTTTTTGGAAATGGACTGTTTGCAGTTTTTTATTATTTTTGCAAAGATTTTTTTCTTAAAGTAACAGCGCTGTTATTTCCTAGTCATTGTGGCCACATAAGATTTTTGTGATTAGGTATAGATTTCAATGCTGATGCATAGTGTGTTTTAGTATGTATGTTGAATGAATGCAATGTGTGAGTACTTGATACTTTGTGTATATATATATATATATATATATATATATATATATATATATATATATATATATATACATATATATATATGTATATATATATATATATATATATATATATATATATTTGTTCAGTTTTACCAATATTTGCTTGATTTGATTCAGTTCTGGAATTGGAACTGTGTAACAATAAATATGTGCTTTATATAAATATAAAGAGTGCTGTATTCCCTGTCTTTGTAAAGGCCTAATATTAGATTGAGGCTTTTTTTCTTCTCTTATAGTGTTGTATAAATATCTATAATTATCAATTATTATTTTTAGCAATATTTGAACAGCCAATAGGATTTCAGTAGCTCTCATCCAATTTGCTGATTTGAAAATTTCAGCCAATAGGAATGCAAGGTATCCTATATTTAAACGGGTACCTTGCATTCAAGCTTCAGTGTACAGCAGTCACCTATGAAGAGGATCCTCCATGCTCTAATCTTTTTTTGTAATGTTATATTTTTTTTATTTTTTTGTAGTGTTAGGTTTATTTAAATTTGTAATTTAGGTTTTTATTTTTTCGTAGTGTTAGGTTTTTTTGAATCATGTAATTTAGGATTATTAATTTGTAGTTTATTTTATTTTATTAGAATAGTTATGTATGTTTAATTTAGTAAAATCTTAGGTTTTTTTATTTCATAGGTAAGTTTTTATTTATTTTAAGATAGTTATATTGTACTTTTAATTTAAAGTTAGGGGTGTTAGGTTTTGGGGTTAATAGTTTAATTTAGTGTTTTGCGATGTTGGAAGGCCGGCGGTTTGGGGGTTAATAGGTTTAGTTTATTAGTTGCAATGTGTGGGCTCTGCATCTTAGGGGTTAATAGGTTTAGTTTATTAGTTGCAATGTGGGGGGCTGGCGCTTTAGGGGTTAATAGGTTTAGTTTATTAGTTGCGATGTGGGGGGCTGGCGGATTAGGGGTTAATAGGTTTAGTTTATTAGTTGTGGTGTGGGGGCTGGCTGTTTAGGGGTTAATAGGTTTAGTTTATTAGTTGTGATGTGGGGGGCTGGGGGTTTAGGGGTTAATAGGTCTAGTTTATTAGTTGCAATGTGGGAGGCTGACGGTTTAGGGGTTAATAGGTTTAGTTTATTAGTTGCGATGTGGGGGGCTGGTGGTTTA